>NC_140794.1:14697500-14982500 GCF_037176805.1 Vigna unguiculata | reverse complement strand
TCGCGTCGCACAACACATCTTTTTATCAAAATACAAAAATTATAAAAATGGTTTTGGTGTCTAATCAACCGCTCGCGTCGCACGACACTCTTTTAAAAAAAATACAAAATATAAAATGTTTTTGGTGTCAACCCAGCCACACGCGTCACATGACACTTATTTTCAAAAATGTCGAAAGAAAACTTTCAAAAATTAAATATTTTAATCAAATTTTTATAAAGAATTATGTATCCCTTATTTCTCATTTGTAATGAGAATACGTAGGACGAAGGTTAATCTTTGTCGGGTCCTTTTTTACTCAAATTTTTTTTTCTTCAGTATTTTCTTATTTTTGGAAAAAATAAATATTTTAAAATAAACACATCATCTTTGCGAATTTAATTAAAGGTACCGCCTTTGGATGAGCGCTGTAGAGTGCTAATACCTTCCCTACGCGTAATCGACTCTTGGACCCTAAATTTGGTTTTCGCAGACTTTATTTTATCTTTATAGTTTTCCATAATAAACTACGGTGACGACTTCAAATCTCTATTTTCAAACTAATTTATTTTTATTTCGCCATCCTGTCGCGGTTTAGGCTGGGACATATACTATGATGATTATAATGGTTGGTGTGACATTGTGTTTATGACGGTTAAGAAAACAATGTTAGAATATAAATTTGGACTTCAAAGATTCCAACCACGACTTTTAAAAGCATGATGGCATTCAAGGAAACAAACAAAAGATTATGTGGTTAACCTTTAAAATTCATTTTGCTCAAGTACATGTTAAAAAATCAGACAATTACTTTTCAACATCTTCAAAGATCGTGAACCACAAATATTATAAAGGGAATTACATGTGAAAGTACCTCCATGACAACACATGTTCAAAACTAGTATGTGATGTGTTTGGACAAGGTTTTATTTATACCATTTGGAAGGGAAACCATGGCCTTTTCCCAAAACAATCTCTAGAACCGCAGAATCTGACATCCCACAAATTGTTAAAGTATGTATTTATGGTTTCTTTTATTTCACTATGAATAGTTTTACATGATAATTATGAAGTGACAACTATATTTCGGTGAAAGGTAAATAGAATAAGTGACAACAATAGCTTACATAGCGACCCTTCAAGTTGCGTCTGAGTAATGATATGTTGTTACAAGGTTGAGTATAAACATTATATGGATCAATATTTACCTGCTCCATTGTTGCAAATCTTATAGCCTGCAACGACATATACATGTGGACTAAGCTCACCAAATGGAGTTCCCTTATACTACTCAATGAATATTGTAACACCTTAGGCATATATTACTTGATAATGGAAATATAATATAATTTCTTGAAATTAAAAATAATAAATCAAGTTCCTAAACGTGGAAAATTTAAAATTTATATCGTTGTTGTTCAATTACATTGCTACATCTTTATTACAAGTTCACAGTAGAGAAAAACATCATAAAAATTTTCTGGGAATTCCAGAATTCCCTTGCACCTGATTACAATTCTAAACCTTCCAGTACACGATTCAATCTACCAATTGCACATACTACAAAGACAAGAAAAGCTAAAGATAAATTTATAATGAGCTAAGGTGGGACCAAAACCTAGTATCACTCTAACTTTTCTTCCAGATAATACACAATGCTCCTAGGGATGACAATAAGTCGAGTCGGGTATGGATAGTGTCTACCTGCAATCCAACCCGCAAAAAAAAAAAAAAAAATCTTCCGCTATCCGTTCGTTTACTCGTTGGATACCCGCTTAAAAAATATTCGCGGATTTTTTTAAAACTTGCGGGTACCCGTGAATACCCGCATACCTGCGAATATTTAAATATATATATATATATATATATATATTATAAATTTTTTAAATAAAATTATAAAAATAAATTTAACTTAATAAAAATATAATTTTAATTTTAATTATAATTAAATTTAACTTAATAAAATATAAATTAAATTTTAATTTTAATTTTTTGCGGGTAAAGAATACCCGCGGCTTGTATGATATCCACACCCGACCTGTTTATAAGCAGATATTAAAATACCTGTTACCTACGAATTATAAGTACCCGCATGTACTAACTAACCATCGCAGATTTTATCCGTGGATATCCGAGTACATGGTTACTTTTGTGATTCCTAAATGGTCCTCTCTTGGCATTTTCCTCGCTTTGTCTACCTGTTTTAAAGAAAACTGAAGGCTAAAACCTTTGTTTTATCACAATAGTTCAGTCATATTTTTTTTATCACAATTGATCATTAAACCTAAACTCCATAAATCTTGAAAAATAAAAAATGGGGATTTTTTTTTTATCAACAATAATAAATATATATATATCAAAAGAATAGTTAAAAAGAATTTGCACTCATGCATGTGTAATGTATTCTTATAACTAGATATTCCCTATGCTTACATTTTTTTTGTCCCCAATATTCACCATCCACAAATATTACATAATTTTAACGTTAAAACTATGGTTTAAACTCTTCTATACTTTCTATAGATTGAAGGATTTGACATCATACCCGTTTTTATTGCTCCAAATGACAGTGAATTTGCTATTGACAAAATCATTAGCTTTCTCTACCAACGTTGTTACATATTTGGTGTCTACATATAAATCCATTTGAAAAAAAAACCCAGGCGCCATGCACTATGGAGGAGTGAGATTGTAAAGATCAATAGTGCTAATTCTACAGGTAGAGAACCATATATAGATGTGGTGTAAGAGAGCAACTAGCTTATTTTTTACAAAAGTATTCACTCCACCCCTTTTCACTACATTCATTTCCAAGCTGGGCATGATTGATATTACTATGCTCCAATGTAGGAGATGTTAAATTATCAAAACAATTAAATAAAAAGAAATACAAATTCATATGGCGAAATTGGTTTTCACTTGAATAATATATATAAATAATGACATTTGGGGTGTCATAAAATGAATAAAACTTATATCAAAATCCTAAATTTAAAGTGCGAACAACCGAATGATCCGTCTTATTGCAAATATTTTTTCACAACACAACGAATCATAGACTAGTAATGGTACAATGAAACATCACCTGCACCGTCCATTTTGTCATAAAAAAAGAAGCTTAGTCATTGTAATTATGATTTTAAGATATAAAAAAATTCTCCCTTCTTTTCTTCTTTAAAGAATGTTTTACAAATTTGAGAAATTACAATAACTTATACAAGTCAAAGTCAGAGTTCACTCAAAGGATGATTTATACAATTATATGAAGTATGGTAACAACAAAAGAAGATGCAAATTTAAAGTTGCACGTTGAGTGGTAAAAAAACATTATCCACTTAAATTCAAACAAGTTTGGAAAAATGTTTGACACAAAGATAAATAACCACGCAGAAGCTACACCAATCCTTTCAAGAATATTTATAAATAGAAGACAAGACATGAATAATATATAATAACTAGATTTTTTTTTTTTTAGCTTATCTTTAGAGTGAGATGTAAGGTATAGCAGTAATAGTATATTAAACATATTAATAAAATATCCTAGCTAGTCTCAAAATGAGACTGCTAACTATAAATTTGTGGGTATATAGTCTTATAACGAGACTGTTAAACCTGCATTATTTGCTTAGTGAAATAGCATACTTATATGGATATAAAAATTACAACGCGCATAATATAGTGTGAAACTTAAGTATATTAATACGACTTTTACATATTAAATTATGACATATTTTTATTTTGGAAAAATGATTGAAATGATTACCTATGCTCTTTTCCTCTTCCTCCCCAAAAATAGAAGGATAATGGGATAAACCCTTTTTCCCTTAAATTCAAATGTCATAATTAGTTGTCTCTCTAAGAAAAAAGAGACGAAAAGATTAAAATAGTTTATTCTTTGTTCTAACTGTCTCCACCTTGAGGGACATAAGAATTGAAGAAGATGATCCGACCCACCTCAGAAGGAAAATAAAATGGTAAAGAAGATAAGGTTATAGTGTGAACGTTATGTAGTTGTTGAACAGTCAAAAAGAAGCCTAGCATTTAACTAAATAATGATGTACATTGGCACCCAAACCTAGTATTACTCCATTTTTTTTTTTCAAGACCATGTCTCCTTTTTCCTTCCTTTGTCTACTTGTTAGAAAAATAGGATAAAATTGAAGGCTACACCTTTTTTTATCACAATAGTTCTTTCATATTTTTCATCACAATTATTCTCTTGCAAATAATTTTTGTACCGCAACAATTGTAATATTTGTAGTGTGTTTTCTTCATCTTAAAATTAAATTAATATGTTTAAATGGGTGATACTTCATTTTCTCTAGCATTTAAATTACAACTTCGTAAATTATTATTTTATTATAACATTTTATTAAAATTTATTATTATTACTATGACAATATTTTATTATGAAAAATAATTGTAAAATAAATACAGATAAAAAATTGGGTGTGAATAATCTTCTCCAAATGTTATAAGAAAGGTGTATAAATACCAATGCGCGCCTAATCGCGTAAGGTGTAAGAAGGGCCCTTCCACCACTTGCAGGTTATGGGGAACCTTTTCTCATGCCTTGATATCGGTTCGGTGCGAGATAATAAAGGCGACAACAACAACTACGGACATGGGTCGCAAGAGATTACGATACCCTCATCTTCTGAATCGCAAACAAGATCCAGGAATAATAGCGCTTCAAACAACTATAATTAGCGAGGTAATAAGAAGCACACCCTCAGTGTTTCAAGAACATTTTTTTATGAACAATCACTTTTTACTTTGTTTTGAGCCTCTCCTGATGAATAAGTATAACATACTCTGTTTTTTAACAAAATCTCGTCATATATATGAATCATGCAGGCGCTGATGTAGTTTTACTGTTTCAAGCAACGTATGAAGGATGATGCTGACTTATCAGTGAAGGGAGTGCAGTGTTGTTATTGTTCCTTCTTTTCTGTCTTAGCGTGTGGTTTCAATATAAACGATCTTTTAACTTTTTTCTTGTGGAAGGGAGTGAAGATAGTGTATGCTTTCCTTCTTTTGTGTTCGTGGTTTCAATTATAAGTGTTGGGTTCTGTTTGTACTTATTTTATATATATTTGAGTATGCACACTGTTCGTATCTTGGGATAAAATCACTTTGTAGACTCCTTTTGTGTTCATCAATATCTCCAGCAAAAAGAAAACCCTAAGTTGGTGGGACTTCCATGATCAGAGACATAAAATATGAATGCCAAATATAATTAGAGATATTACAGTGGTATCATAAATTGTTTAAATTTTAAATAATATTACATGGGATACGTGAATGAAATTGTAAAACAATTTACCTTAATGATTTTGTACAACAAAGTTCATCATTATCTCTATTCTCGGTATTTCATGAATTCATTTCTTTATTAAATACTCGACGTCATGCATCTTCCGACATATCTTTCGTTGATTAGAAATTCATTCGATAACAGAAGGCATCAAAAAATTGACGATACAAATAAAATTACATGAATGATCCAAGGTTAGACGTGTTGAACTTTAAGAGGAACTTGAATGACTCTACTGAAGATGAAGCTGATTTGATAATAATTGAACATGGTAACGTTGCAAGTGTATTTTAGGTCCAGCGTTCTTTGTTATTTTATGTCTGTCCACACGAACTTTATAATTCATTGCATGTATATCCTTCAAATAGAAAAGCTTTTATAAAGGTTAAATCAAATGTAAAAGGTTTTTCAACGTTTTGAATCAATCAGACGTAAATGTAACAGTTAAATTGTTTTTGAGAGGTTTTATATTGATATAATTGATTATTTAGAGACTATTTAAATTACTTTTAGAATTTAGTATTATAATCGATTAAATCATTTTATAATCAATAAACTACAAGAAAATCCTTAGTGACAAATTTTAATACCAATCATTAATTAATGATCAATTTTAGTAACAAAAAATAATTATTTATTATAGTAACTAATTTAGATACCGATTTATAAACAAAATTATTGGTAACTAAAATAGTTTCAAAAAAATTATAATTAGTATCTAAATTAGTAATTAAAATAGTTTTTATTATGAATTGTTCTCTAAACTGGTCACTAATGTTAATTACCTAGGTTTTTCCTACCAAAAGAATTAGTCTCTGATTAGGAAATTGATTCATAAATTGGCCTCTAAACATATTTTGTTATCATAAAATTGATCACTATTTGATAGTTTTCTTATGATTAAAATATGTTTCAAGAACATAATGATGATTGTGTTTACTCAATTATGATGTGCTTTTATCGATAATAATAATAAAGGGACGTTGTATTTATATTTTAAAATTTAGTTCAGTTGAACAATTAACAACTCATTTAATCAATTAGATATATTAATTTTGTTTTTAAACATGTGTTTGTGAAACTATGTAACTATTGATTTCTATCTTTTGTAATCATTTAGAGCTATTTAAATTGATAATTTTAAGAGCTAAATAGCTTTAAAAAGTTTACAACATTAAGGAATGTGCTGAAATATCAAAGTGTTTTTTTTTTTTTTTTGTGTTTGTGTTGTGAAATGGTAATTTAAGTAAAAACTTGGTCAATTAGATTCGAACTAAAGATTTTTCCAAGACTAAAGATTTTTTCAAGTATAAGACTGAACATAATTTTTAGAAAGAGTCCATTCAACTCTTCTTTCTTGGCTAAACACCTCTTTCACATCTTACACCAGTGCAGAAAGGGCTTTTTGTCCCGATTATTTTTCACATTTTGCCTCGGGTCTGGAACCGAGGCATATTGGGGCGAGGCCAAAAGGTGTACTTTTTGGCCTCGGTTATCACCCAAAGCCATAGACTCAGTTTTATGCCTCGGGTCAGTTAGGACCGAGGCCATAGGTGATAAATATTTTTTTTTTTTTAAAATGGCTTTCCCATTGGCTCGGAGAGTGCGACGAAGATCACCGTCGGTGAACGTTCCAATCAGACGGTACCGTAAAGACCCGAACTTGCAGACACCCAGCATCCGAAAGCGCAAAAACATGGTTGAAATCGAAGAAAGTTTACACTTTGATCGGTGCCCAGATGAGTTTAGCTGGAAAAGCAGAAGTACAACCATGCCCTGTACTCTTCCACCATGGCCACACTCTTCGACTCTCTCGTCCTCGTTGGCCTCCCTTCCCCCGTCTCCTCTTCCATCGTCGCTCGCCCCACCTTCGCCAAGCTCCCACAGTGCATCGGCCTCAGACTCAGACCAACCGTCGCGCGATTCATGGCAGCCTCCGCTCCCAAAGTCGCCTCACACAGCGTGCGCGTTGTGCGCGAGGCTCAGGATACCGTCATCGATGGTCAGTTTTCTTCTTCTTTCTGCGAGATCTTGTGGGCGACGAATCCGGACTTGGGAGTGGTCTATGTGTTCGAAGAAGAAGTTGAGGTGGCTCTACGAAGAGAGAGAGAGAGTGGAATTGCAGAGGCGCTGGCACGGGGAGGAAGAAGGGTTCGAAAATTTTGAACCCTAAATAAACCCTATGGCTTCGGTTGTTAGAGGAACCGAAGCCATTGACCTCCTTTTGGCACCGGGTCTCCTTGAACCGAGGCCTATACCCTGACTTCCAGCCACTTTTTGGCTTCGGGTCCTACTGGACCGAGGCGTATACCCTTCTTTGGCACCGGTTTTGAGTGAACCGGGGCCTATACCCTCTTTGACTTCAGGTATTTGGAGAACCGAGGCCTAAAATTTGCCTCTAATTGCAAAAATGCCACCGCGCCATTATATGCTTCGGTTCCTGGCCAACCGAGGCATATAAGGCGAGGTAAAATGGGAATTCTGCACTAGTGTTACATAGCCAATTGATAGAGGTTAATAGGTTGAGGTCGACAGGTTCAATCTGAATGGACTAGATGTTGAAGCTCGAATGGTTTAGGCCAAATGGTTTAAGCCAATTGGCCGAGTTGACTAATGGTGGCTGATAGGTTGATGTCGATAGGTTAATGCCGATAGGTGAGGTCGACTAGCCTAGCCGATTGATAGAGATCGATTGATGAAGGCTAATAGGTTATGGCTGAATGACGGAGCCGAAAAGTCAAGACTTAAAAGTGGACAAAGAAATTGAGGATTAAAGGTTGAGGTCGACTAACTGAGTCGACTGATAGAGGCTGATTGATAAAATTCAATAGGTTGGTGCTAACAAATAAGGTTGACTAATAAAGGCTCACAAGTTGAGGGTTTGAGGACAAACAACCAAATGGAAATGATAAGATTGAAATGTCAATAAAGAAAACAAGGTCAAGACGTTAAGGCTGAATGAACGAGCCAATATGTATGGCTGAAAAGTATATAGAGAAATCAAGGCTGACAAGTTGAGACTGAATGGCTGAGAGGTTGAGGCCAAACGACCCAAGCCGAAATGTGAAGACTGAAAAGTCGACAAAGAAATCAAGGCTGCCAAATTCATGACAAATAGCCGAGAGGTTGAGGACGAGTGGCTGAGCTTATTAGCCAAGTCGACTGATAGAGGCCAACAGGTTGAGGTCGAATGGCTGAGCGGTTACGACCATTGGTTGAGGTCGTGTAACCGATCGAACTATAATAGAGGCTGATAGATAAGGTCAATTGGGTGAGCCGATTGACAAAGGCTAACTGATAGAGGCCGGCAAGTTGAGGTCGATAGGTTAAAGTCGAATGGCCTAGAGGTTGAGGTCAAATGTTTGAGGCCGAAATGTCAAAACTGAAAAGGCGACATAGAGATGCCTAAAGGTTGAGGTCAAACTGCCAGGAGGTTGAGGTCAAATCATTGAGGTTGATTGATCGATTCGACTGATAGAGATTGACATGTTGATGTCGATAGGTAAGGTTGATTGGCCAAGCCGACTAATAGTGGTTGAATGGTTGATGTCGATAGGTGAGGCTGATTGGTTGAGCTAATTGATAGTTGTTGATTGATAAAGGCTGACAAGTTGAGGCTGAACGCCAAACTAAAATGTCAAGACTAAAAAGTTGATAGAGAAATTACGGCTTAAAGGTTGAGTTACAACAACCAAGAGGTTAAGGCCGAATAGTCGAGCCTAAATGTCAAGACTAAAAAGTCGGTAGAGGAATCGATGTCGAAAGGTTGAGGCCGATTGGACGAGAGGTTTAATAGAGGCCTATAGGTGGATGATGATAGGTGAGGTCAACTAACTGGGAGGTTGAGGCCAAACGTTTGAGAGGTTGAGGCTGAATGGTTGAGTAGACTAATAGAGTCCAATGGTTAATGTCGATAGGTGAGGCTGAATTGCCAAGTTGACTGATAGAGACTGAGAGGTCGAAGCCGAATGGTTGAGCCGAAATGTCAAGACTGAAAAGTCGATGGAAAAATCGAGGACAACATGTTGAGGCCGAATGGCCAAGAGGTTGAGACTGAATGGCTAAGAGGTTGAGGCTGAAATGGTAAGACTAAAATTGTGAACAAAAATTAAATAAACCAAAACAAATACGAGAAGAGGAAAAAAAAGCAACAAGCAATGGTTGGTGGTGGCCAAGAATGAAAATGGACAAGAGAGGAGAACAAGATGCATCGTGAGGAGAGGATATGAGAACAAAATGCTTCACAACAACCAACAATGATAATGGAAAAGGGCTTCAAGCGAAGATGAGTCCAACAATGGCCTATTTAGTAGCAATGGAGAAGGGAGAGTGTGAGTTT
Source organism: Vigna unguiculata (assembly GCF_037176805.1). NCBI lineage: Eukaryota > Viridiplantae > Streptophyta > Magnoliopsida > Fabales > Fabaceae > Vigna > Vigna unguiculata. The sequence continues at coordinate 14,972,865 of NC_140794.1, read as the reverse complement.
TCACAGTTGCAATGAAAGAGGTTCTATAACGGGTGCAATGTTGTATCACGAAAATAACTTTTCTAAAAATTTAACCTTAGGCAAAAGAATAGTTTTTCGTTCCTATAGTTGTGCAAATATTTTCAAAAATTCCACAAGTGACAATTTTGAAATTAGTATAGACTTTGGTTATTTTATAACAGAAACTTATAATTGTGCAAATAATTTTAAAAATGTCACCATGTTTTGAAAGATTTTGCTTTTCTTAAAATCGAAGCTTAACTATTAGACGATTTCAAATGCATTTGTGTTATTAACCTATGAATTAAAATTTAAATTAATTTCTAATATTAACTACCAATATTTTAATCATACTTATACTAATAAAATTTGTTTCTCCTAAAGAAAGAAAAAAAAATACATGTAGAACTTACTTGGTGTAGTCAATAAAGGTCAAAAAAGAAATGTTATAAAAAATGATGCCATAATTGATGGAATGGGAGGTGACATACAAAAGATAGAAAAGCTTATATATCCTCCATACAAAATTAACATCTTTTAACATACATGCTCCTCTGTCCGCAATCCTCGGCCATGGTAGAAGTGGCGGAAAAATGACTTTGATGACATGCCTACAACTTATTTAATGCATCTATAAAAGGCACTATTAAAGTAGGGCATTTTGTAGGTCTAAAATCTTGAATGTGTAGATTCTATTCACATTCATCCACTTCATTTTATTACTCCTTTTATCATTGATATAAAATATAAAACATTATTTAGAAAACTTCTAAACTCTTTTAAAATTGTATTGTCATTGACCGTGCAAAGCATTTGTAAACCTTGAATACTTAAAGTGAGGTGAGATTGTGTCTAATCCCACTCTGTGTTGTCTGGAAATAATGTTTCACATTCTTTCATTATAGCCATTCCACTTTCATTTCCCTAACACTTATTGGCCCATTTTCTATCCTTTTTTACAAAATATATGCAAACTAGAGGCTCACATGCTGCTTTTATTGCTTCAAAATACAAAAAGTAGTCTCATGGAGAATTCCGATCAAAGTTGTTGAGAAAGTAGCTGTTAAATTCATTTACGATTTTTTTAATCTAAATTATTGATATAAATATCATTACTATAAATATGAATTCACATTGACTAACAACTTGAACACTTAAGAGATGAGTATTTATTTGCCTACCTAATTTATTTCATAATAAAAAACGAGGTTGTGAAGATAGTTTTTTCTTGAAAAGAAGTTACGTAGGGAACTTAATAAATAAATAAATATCACTAGTGCAGATTTCACATTTTAACTCGCCTTATATGCTAAGGCCACCGCCGACGACATTGATCAACCCGAAACCAACCATATCTCCTTTTTACCTCGTCCCTATATGTCTCAGTTCTAAAATCGAGGTAGAATAACAAAAACAATCGAAACCAAAAGTCCTTACTGCACTGGTGTGTATGTATATATATATATATATATATATATATATATATATTATGTTAAATTTAAATTTTTTTAAAATTTCATCAATTGATTGAATTCGAACAACTTAAAGAAATAAATTAAAAAGTAACTTGTATAAAAGAAACTAATGTCATGGTAATAAAACAAAATGAAATAGTAACTGATGCAGTTGTTGTGGAATAGTTTGAATACATGTTAGAAAACGATTAAATAAATAATATTATTAATAATAATAAAATTATTATATTAGTAATTATTAGAACAATAATAATACTAACATAAATCTAAATTAAATAATATTAATCAAAGACCCAATAATTCTTATAACAATAATAAATAATAGATAAAAAAATAAATGAGGTAAAGAGTAGAATAACATGGATTGAGGCACGCATAATGTTATCCTTAAAAAGAAAACACTCTTACTGCTCAAGGTAAAACAAAATTATATGTGCTTCTCTCCCAAGATACAACAACCGGTCAGATTGATCGGGTGCAGCAAAGGATCTATATTATTTGTGCACAAAATAATAGCATTTAGCACCATATTATGCATTGTGGCGGCAGGATATATGGCAGTACCCGTACCCACCATACACACAAAATATGGTGGTCATAACCGCCATTTTATATTCCAAATAATTGTCGTATTTAACAAAAACTTTGTACTAAGAATACATTGTAGGAACCATTCCATAGTAACTCATATCGACTACCTTTGCCTCGTGAGGGTAGATAACAACAAACTTATCCATGACACAGTTGAAATCAAAACAGATGATGATGTTGCACAAATAATCAAGCGTTGAGAAAATGTTCAACGTGTAGACTCGTCTATGAAATGTCCCGATACTTGACAATATATTGAATTGTTCATCCAAACAAGATATACACGTTCATCGCATGTCTATGAAATAAGGGAACATATGAATCGTTGGTTAAATACAAATCCATGGGGTACAAAATTTAAATATCCATTTTGGTTGTAGACAATTTCTTTTTATTTTTAGTTATATCGATTAGGGTATCTGTAATGACTTTCTTTCAATAAATATATTTTCTGTTCACTATATTTTATAAATTTCAATTCTACATATTCTGTAAATCATAAATACAATAGGAAAAAAAAAATAAACTACAAACGAACAAATTAATACAAACTATTTTTTTTTTCATATACTACTTAAAATAATAACTTAGAAAATTTTCAAATATTAATTTTTAACCTTATATCCTATTTATAATTAGTCAACTAGAATTCATTATTTCAAAAATAATTTAATTTTTTAAGTAAAAGTCATACAATTTTAAGAATAAAATCAATTATTTTGACAATCTAATTTTACAACCAAATTTGTATTTTCTTCAGCAATAAATTTTTAATCAATTATATATTCCTTTATTTTAAAAATAATCTATACATTAAATACAATTTTTAAAATTTTTATTATTTAAATTTTTTTACATTAATTTATTAAACTTAAAATATTCTTTTCCATCTCATTCAATTAAAACAAACAAATTAACAAACCAACTATAAATTTTTTCTCCTCTTAAATTTTAAAATTATTTTTAAAGTTCTAATTTACAAACTTTCTTCAACAAAAGAGTAATAAAAAAAATTTATCTCACAATAAAATTTTACATTTCTCCATATTATTAACATTACTTATCGTATTTTTAATCATAAACGTATATTTGTCTTTTAATTTAGAAAATGATAAACAAATCTGATTGCATAGTTTATCCTGTTTTTAATTCTTAGGGTTTTCTTTTTGCTGGAGTTATTGATGACATAAAGGAGTCTACAACTTATATTGAAGTACAACATATTGATGAACATAATTCTAAGTACAAAAAGAACCCAACACTTACTATTGAAACCACGAACACAAAAGAAGGAAAGCATACACTATCTTCACTCCCACAAGAAAAAAGTTAAAAGATAGTTTATATTGAAACCACACGCTAAGACAGAAAAGAAGGAACAATAACAACACTGCACTCCCTTCACTGATAAGTCAGCATCATCCTTCATACGTTGCTTGAAACAGTAAAACCACATCAGCGCCTGCATGATTCATATATATGACGAGATTTTGTTAAAAAACAGAGTATGTTATACTTATTCATCAGGAGAGGCTCAAAACAAAGTAAAAAGTGATTGTTCATAAAAAATTGTTCTTGAAACACTGAGGGTGTGCTTCTTATTACCTTGCTAATTATAGTTGTTTGAAGCGCTATTATTCCTGCATCTTGTTTGCGATTCAGAAGATGAGGGTATCGTAATATCTTGCGACCCATGTCCGTAGTTGTTGTTGTCGCCTTTATTATCTCGCACCGAACCGATATCAAGGCATGAGAAAAGGTTCCCCATAACCTGCAAGTGGTGGAAGGGCCTTTCTTACACCTTACGCGATTAGGCGCATTGGTATTTATACACCTTTCGTATAACATTTGGAGAAGATTATTCACACCCAATTTTTTATCTGTATTTATTTTACAATTATTTTTCATAATAAAATATTGTCATAGTAATAATAATAAATTTTAATAAAATGTTATAATAAAATAATAATTTACGAAGTTGTAATTTAAATGCTAGAGAAAATGAAGTATCACCCATCTAAACATATTAATTTAATTTTAAGATGAAGAAAATACACTACAAATATTACAATTGTTGCGGTACAAAAATTATTTGCAAGAGAATAATTGTGATGAAAAATATGAAAGAACTATTGTGATAAAAAGTTGTAGCCTTCAATTTTATCCTATTTTTCTAACAAGTAGACAAAGGAAGGAAAAAGGAGACATGGTCTTGAAAAAAAAATGGAGTAATACTAGGTTTGGGTGCCAATGTAGTACATCATTTAGTTAAATGCTAGGCTTCTTTTTGACTGTTCAACAACTACATAACGTTCACACTATAACCTTATCTTCTTTACCATTTTATTTTCCTTCTGAGGTGGGTCGGATCATCTTCTTCAATTCTTATGTCCCTCAAGGTGGAGACACTTAGAACAAAGAATAAACTATTTTAATGTTTTCGTCTCTTTTTTTTAGAGAGACAACTAATTATGACATTTGAATTTAAGGGAAAAAGGGTTTAATATTTTGGGGGAGGAAGAGGAAAAGAGGATAGGTAATCATTTCAATCATTTTACCAATATAAAAATTATGTCATAATTTAATATATACAACTTTTATTAATATACTTAGGTTTCACATTAGCATTATGCGCGTTGTAATTATTTTTTTTATATCCATATAAGTATGCCATTTCATTAAACAAACAATTCTTGGCTGGTAACAAAAAATTAAACTAATAATTCAGTGTTAGCAGCCTCGTTATAAGACTGTATAGCAACAAATTTAGAGTTAGCAGTTTTTTTATATGTTTAATATATTGCTATATGTAACACCCCAGGTGAATATTACTAGATAAAATTCATTTTTCACAAAATATACCTTAAGAAATTCAAACATTATAATAAGTTCCCAAGCACGGGAAATTTAGAAACTTTTAACGCGTTAATTCATTTATAGTACTTCATTCTCATTACAGGTTCATAATAAAGATGACATCATAAAGTCTATTACAGAAATTCATGAAATAAAAATATGGAAAAATCTCCCATCATAAGTCCCCTGCTCCATCTCTATGCTTCGGCATTCTCACCTGAATTCACATATGCTCCCACGTAACAAGTCACGTGATCATCGCCAACCACAAACACACAAACAAGAAAAGGTGAGCTGATAAAGAAAACAATATAATCATAAGATAATAACAATTGTCCCTCACCCAATCTAACTTAGTTAATTTTAGTTTGGTAATCTCGTTATCACAATATACTTCCAATCTCATAACCTATATGAGAAAGATTCAACTACAACCTTGGTACTTAGGGATTATCATGCTCCCACGAACCTACCCGCTCGTGGTCCAACTCTATGGACCTCCCCGCCCGTAGTCCAACTCTACGAACCTGCCCGCTCGTAGTCCAACATGCGTGAACATCTACTATGAACCTCCCCGCTCATAGTAGCCTCAGGTGTCAGCTCGGAACATACGAACCTACCCACTTCGTATCCCCACACAAGAGTACAACCGATACGGACCTCCCCCCGCCCGCATCAATCACGCATCTCACAACTCTGTTACGAACCTCCCCGCTCGTAACCAATCTAGCATATCCCTGACCAAGCTATCAAGAAAAGGAAAGAAAATGTCCATGCAAATCCACCTGCAAAGGACCCCTGTCACTGCACTCCCGGTTGGCGCCTCTCTAAGAACCGCTAGGCGAACAAGCTCCAGACCGCCTGGCAGTGTCCTTCAACCGTCGGGCGCCGGTCCTCACAATCCTCTCTGCTGCATGGCTCACCGCCTGGCGGAGCTTCTCCCACCGCCAGGCGCCACACCAGTAAAGACACTCCCCTACTGGTTTATACACTTGCAAAGATTTTTATGCACATTCAACCATTAAATCTCACATCCATATCACTAGTTACAAACATTTACAATACTACAATCATCAACTCATCCAATTCACAAGCATTCAACCAAGTTAAGCACTCATTCATGAACATTGGAAGTGAAACATACACAGATCAGTCCCCAACTTGCACATGCAATACTATGACCCGAATACCATTATCAGCATTACCTCCTTTCTTTACAAGGACATTATTTTCATATCATAACTCCCAACAGATAGTTTATAACGATACTCACCACCAAATCCTTCTTATGCTCTATCTCAAACTTAATATGACACTTTAACCATTATCTATATATCATACATTTCATATACGCACGATTTCATACTGGCAATCTGAACACGCATACAATGGTACCAAAATTGTCCTGCCAGAATACTCATTCAAGTATCTAAAGTCCACATAATATAGTTCATGCATCAACCCAACCCACTGGATAACTCTTACCTCGCACAAGTACCCATATTTTATACTCACAATCATTCCCCAACACCCATACTTAAATCTTTGGTTCCCCACTATGCACCCCAACCAGTTGAACGAGTCAAACCGTCGTTGGCAGCTCGGAATCGCCTGACGGTATATCAGACACCGTCGGGCGGTGCATCAGTGACTCCAGAACCATTCAGGTTCCCTCGCCTCTGCAGAAATCTATTATCCCTAAATTTTTCCCCATTCAATTTCTCATCCCAATTCAACCACATGTATTCATACATTAACGCACACGGTTCAATTTTTATAGAAACTGATTGAGACTTCTTATTAACATATTGCCGATTCTCATACATCACAATTGACAATCGCACATAACTCCTAAAGATCATGTGTTTGTACCCAATCCCATATCTATCAGATTCCCCCACACCAGTTCATCATCACCCAAACACGTTAATGAACATATCATATGTATTTTAAACACAGCGGTCCAACTACATTCCAAAAATATCAAAACGCAACAAAATCAGACAACTCCAGTGCACGTTGTCTGGCGATTCACTATTGCCGCCAGGCGGTTCGTCACAGAGCCCAGAAAATGGATCAGAGATGGATGTGTCGCCTGGCGGAGCATTCTTAGTCGCCAGGCGGTTTCTAGGCAACGTCCAGAACTTTACAGAATTCTCGCGAAAATGATAGGCATGCAATGGTCAAGCCGCAGAATCGTTCCAGAATAGTAAAAATATAAATAACAAACAATAACAGCTCCCTTTACCTGATTTTTCCTTGCTCCTATAGCAATTTAACGCTTGGTGCTTGTTATCCAAGGCCCCCTCTAAAGGTATCTTCTTCAATTCCCTTCAACCTTCACTCTCTCCCTCTAGACCACGAAAATTTCCAGCCTCCTCTCTGTTTTCCTTTGCTATCACTCACTCTAACTCTTTACTTTCTCACACACTCCTTTCCCTCTCCCCAATTCAGCCCAAATTAATAAAATAACTAAAAAAACGAAATTAAATTTATATTTTAAGTTTAATGTCCATTACTCTTTGTTACTGCACCTAACTGACGTCTCTCTGATTTCCCAGGGAATTTCTATAGTTTCCAGGTTTTTTTCATCACTTAACAAAACATAAAAATATAAAGGGTCCATTTCCTTCAACCCAAGGTTCAAACCCACATCTTTTCTACCCATCAAACACATGCATACCAACAAGCTATCACATGTTTCATGTAAATTTACCTATTCGTATGAACTTAAATCATGCTTTCACATTCACAATATAGTAGCAAAATAAAACAAAATTAAATAAATTTGCTAATGACATGCTCGGGACTTGAACCCAAGTCCTTTCAACATAACTAAGTGCTCTAAACCACTTAGGTTCACATTGTTTCTTCTAGGATTTATCAAAGAACTCTCCTAAGGTGGTCTCAATCCTTCATCTCTTATATTCTATAAATTATTAATTTTTTATGAATTTTATGGATCTCACACTATACCTATCTCACTGTAAAGATAAGCTAAAAAATAAAGGAAATCTAGTTTAAAGGTATTGATAGGATATTATCAAAGAAAATATTAAATATATTTATTTCTTGCTTTAAAAACTAACTTAAAGCAAAGGATATATAAATAAAACTTTCTCTCTTAAATTTTTTAGGAGGAGACGATCTACAAAATGACACTAACTTTGATCTTTTTTACATGTACCATTTCATGGTAGTCACACATATATCACTTCAATTTAAATCATTAATTATTATTCATGTCATGTCTTCTATTTATAAATATTGTTGAAAGGATGTGTAGCTTCTGTATTTATTTATATTTGTGTCAAACATTTTTCAAGAAAATGTTTATTTTAAGTGGATAAGTTTTTATACCTAATAACGTGTTACTTGAATAACAACATTATATTTCCAACTTCTTTGTTGTCACCACCATATTGAGCACACATATTCATATAATTATATGAATCATCCTATTGGGATGCAATGAGTCCACTCTCATGACTAGCAGAAGTTATTGTAATTTCTCAAAATTTGTAAAACATTAAAGAAGAAAAAGAAGGGAGAATGTTATTGATTACATTAAAAAAATAATTACAATGACTAAGTTTTCTTTATTTATAATAAAAAGAAGGTACAATATGCACTATAAAAAAATGTCTCATTAATAAACAATTTTAGTGATCAAAAGTTGTTAGTCACCAATTTAGATACCGATTTACAAAATAAAAAATTATTAGTTATTAAAATAATTACTATTATAAATAAAAAATATAGTTGATTGCTAAATTGGTTAATAATTAATTAGAGAATAATTTAGAAATCATTTTCTTTGATAGAAAAATTCTTGAGAGAAGATCCACCTATAAAAACTCTCTAACGCTTATGTCAGTGAGAGAGTATATATACAAGTATATACCATATGTGTATGTGTCAGGATGGATGGATATATATATATATATATATATATATATATATATATATATATACATATATATATATATATATATGTGTATATATATATATATACATATATATATATATATATATAAGAGTGAATATGAGAGAGACACTGGCGGACCTATGTGGTGACAGGGGGGAGCCGTGGCTCCCCCAATTTTTTTTTGATTTTTTTTATATATATTTATATATTTTTTTAAATTATATTTATATATTATTTATATTAAATTTATATTATGAAAAATTATAATAAAAGATAAAATAAAAAAATTTAATGGAGACATTGATTTATAAAAGAGATTAGGATTTTTTTTTTCGCCATAAGATCTTTCCACCATGTAAATTATGATGAAAGTGTGTAAAGAGAAATAAATACAAAGAGATAGATTGGGAAATAGAGGTTGAAAAACACATAAAATGAGATTGAAGTATACATTATTGCATGATCTCTCAGATCAAGGTTAATATTTTATTATGATTTATGTATGTTAAATTTATGATTTTTTTAGAATGTTTATCCCAAATTAAGTTGATCCCAAATTAATAAAACCCTAATTATGATTTTAGGGATTCTTTTATGAAATTGGTATGAACCCTAGTTATAATTTTCCCCATATTATTATAATCCTTAATTGTGAAATTTAGGGATTTTGTGTTTTTTGCTGCCTATGGTAAATTTTTTTAAAAGTTTTGAATTCATACGGTGTTGCTTATTTAATTAAAGTGGTATGAGTTTTGTTATGTTTTGCATTGTGATGATTGTGATTTGTGAATATAAATTTTATTTTTTTTAGATAGACGAGAGATGATAAATTTATATTAGAAAGATTATGATAAAAAGTAAAAAAATTGATTCTCTTTTTTTTTAAGAGGTAGGTTTTATGAGAACCAAGAATTCAAGACAATAAAAAACAAATATCTAAAGTTCTTAGAGTTATAATATAATGAATTTAAAAATTCATTACAACGCGAGAAAAACGGTCTCAAATTTGACAATACCACAAAATCAAATTGCTAAGGTACGAAGGGTTTATCTAAAATGGTATTCATGGTTTGGTATCATAAAATAATAGCATGATATAATAGTGAATGATAGTAATATTTTTTAAAAAATTCTACTATTATGTGTGCTTATTTTAAGCAGAGAAAATGAAGAGAAAAGATGAAGAGTTTTTTTTCTAACTAAAAAAAATTATATATAACAAATCTATTTGGCTCCCCTACATTTTTTGTCCAAGTTCCGCCACTGGAGAGAGAGTGTGTATTTTTTGGTGAAATACCATGTGTATTTATAAGGTTTATGGACCCTATGACTAATGAGATAAAACAAGTAATTCCAATATGATATCAAATAGTATGAAATAAATAAAAACTTAATGTATATATGATAATCAGTAGAATAACCATGATAATGTGTCACCCTATTACATATGCTAAAAATTTTGTAAAAATATAGTATTAAGAAATATTATGACGTAATCAAACTACCAAAATTTGGTCAAATGTACTATCAATATATGAATATTGGCACCAACAAATATATCTCAGAATATTCCAACAATTTTAGGTTAATTGTTAAAATACATTACTAAACATATTTGTTAGGTCAAGTATGTACAATTGTAAAAATTCCTTGAAGAATGTTAGTTTAAATAATTGTAGTCTACATCAATTAACAACAATATCAATTGACATTAATCGAGACAAGCTTGATAGTATATTCAATATTTGGTCAACATTACCATCAATGATAAATAAACATTTACACTATTGTTTGGGTTTTCTTTCTTGTAGAAAGGGCAACCAAAGAGTTCTTACTTATATGTGTTTTCTTCTTTCTGATGTTACATTATATATGAGTTAGGACAACCCAATTGCTCCGTTAATATATTTGATTTTGTTGATAAAAACAAATGGAAAAAATTAAGAAAAACTTATGTAGATATCACCTAAAAACATCTTGATAAACTTTAACTAAAAACATTAGTATGACCATATTGACAAAAAAAAATCATCAATAATTATATTTTTAAATGATTAAAATTTATTTGATAGTTAAATTATTTTTGCATTTGATAGTAATTAAAATATATGATTTAAAAAAAGTAAAATTTATTGAACTTGAATTTCTTTAAATAAATAAAATATTAAAAAAAAAATTTAATAAAATAAATTTAAATTTAAAATATTTGTACATTTTTAAAATATTATGAATTTTTTTTTCTCTAAAAATATGGTTATATATAAATAATTTAAGGTAAATTGTTTCACAATTTCGTTCATGCATCATCCATAATAATATTTAAATTTTAAGTAATCGTTGATACAATTATATTATTTTTAATTACATTTAACATTTATGATTTAAGTGTTTATCCATAAAATTCACCAATTTATCGATGAAAAATAACATTTAATTTTATTTTAACAAAAATGGTAGGGTCTAGAGCGCTTTTCAGTTTGGAGTTCTTTTTATGATTGACAAATGTGAAACTTATCGCATTTTGAACTTGTTAAGTTAGTTAGTTATCATTCCATACATATATATATATATATATATATATATATATATATATATATATATATATATATGTATGGATGTGTGTGTTTATATTTATATCTATAAGTTTTCAATGTTTGAATTGGATTAGAGGAATTTTTTCATTTATTAAAAAATATGTGGATTAAAAATGAAATTACTTAATATATTAATTAAAAGAAAATAACCATTGTAGTTAAGAAGAAAATCGATTAAACCTATCTTTTATTTTTCTTTTTTGGGTTTGAAATCCTAGTAAATTAATGAGGATTTTGGAAATCTCCAATATGTGCCTGATGGGCTTTCCTAATGGGCTTTCTATTAATACTAATAAAAGAAGAAACAACGGGAAAAAGTAGCGAAAATATTTTTTATTATCTGCATGAGTTGATCGTAGTATTACATATACCTTATACATTGCAGTATTAAAGAAAGCCTAAGACCAAGACTTCAATTGGGATTTATGCAATTTCTTCTTACACCCCATTAATTTCTACATGCACCCCATAATTTTTTGGAATTCCAGTTTTATTCTTGGTTGTTTTATTTGAAAGTTCAGACAATGGTTAGTTAAGAAGAAGAAAAAAAATTGATTTAGTATAAAAAGCCAATAAGGTTAATTTTGGTATTTCACATATTTTGATGAGGTGTAAATTGAAATTTGAGGGAGTGCAGAATGCAATTGCTCTTGTACGATACATTGTATCTACCACGGGTTAAAAAATAGCTTAAGTATGAGACCAAATGTTGAAAAGTGGCCGATAAGAAATAATGATTAGATAACCATAAGTAAGTTTTTACTCCTCAGGAAACTCCTTATAATCCTTTAGCTATGATGATACCTCGAGAAACAAATGAATAACATATGTAACTGAAGTTAAAATAGTAAAAACAAGAATATATAAATTCCCAGTTAAATGATAATGAGAGAAAACCTTTTGAATCTTGCCTTCTACAACCATGATTAGTGTAATTATAAGGGAAAATAATTTTATAACCACAAATCAGTGTAATTATACGGCAAAACAAATTGCAATGATAGATATGGACATAATGTGTTTGTCATGAAACTTCTTGTTATGTTTTATCTTATAAGAGTAATCATTAGTCAGTCTCAAATGTCAAATGTGATGTGATTACAGTTTAAAGACTTGGGTTTAGGTTTCTTAATACAATTTGGTTTATTACAAAAATTCCAACAATTAGTTACCTGATAGCTTGATTTTATTTTAAAGAACTTAAAGAAAATTCATGTAACACTAAAATACAAGAATAGGATTGTTATTAAAAAATCTGCAGTTCATTATAGATGCCACCATACTCTATATATAAAACTTAGGTATAAATACACATTTGGTACCCAAACTTTTTCGGAAAGTTCAATGTGGTACCCGAACTTTAGGAATGTTCAATTTGGTACCCAATTTTCTAAAGAGATTCAATTTGGTCCTCTCCGTTAAGTTGGAGTTAACACCGTGTCCGTACAGGACACGTGTCAAGCCATGAATTTTTTTTTTTTTTCAAAAAAATTATAAAACTGCCACGTGTCAGTTTATCATCGTGCCACGTGACAGCTTACAAGCATGACACGTGGCAGTGTAATAGTTGTTTTCAATTTAGTACCCCAATTTCAATTTTTGGTTCAATTTAGTACCCAATTTTTTTAAAATGATCCAATTTCGTCCTTTCCTATTTGAGACCAAATTAGTAAATAAGCTTAATTATAATTTATATAAACATGTTAAAATAATTGTTTTGAATTTATACATCAAATCACTACACCTAAATATTCAAATTATTTTATTTTTTACAAGTGTAAAAAATTTCATGTATAAAAAATTACAAAGGTTAAAATGTAAAAAATAAAATAATTTAAGTATTTAGGTGAAATGATTTGATGTATATATTAGAAAAAGTTATTGTAACATGTATATATAGGTTGTAATTAAGCTTATTTACTAATTTGGTCTCAAATAGAAGATGACTAAATTGAATGATTTTAAAAAATTGAGGTACTAAATTGAACCAAAAATTTAAATTGGGGTACTAAATTGAAAACAACTATTACACTGCCACGTGTCATGCTTGTAAGCTGCCACGTGGCACGATGATAAACTGACACGTGGCAGTTTTTTTAAATTTTTTTTAAAAAAAAATAATTTTTTGAAAAAAAAAATAATTTTTTGAAAAAAAAAATAATTTTTTGAAAAAAAAAATAATTTTTTGAAAAAAAAAATTAAATTTTTGAAAAAAAATTAAAAAAAAATAAAAATTTCATGGCTTGACACGTGTCCTGTACGGACACGGTGTTAACTCCAACTTAACGGAGAGGACCAAATTGAACCTCTTTAGAGAATTGGGGTACCAAATCGAACATTCCTAAAGTTCGGGTACCACATTGAACTTTCCGAAAAAGTTTGAGTAACTAATGTGTATTTATACCTAAAACTTATTATGATCATACTAACTATCATATTTAGTAAATATTTAACGAACAAGCTGAAGAATATCAACATAACTAAACATCTTTTAAGACACGCTTATGCTGGGAGTGGTGGTAAAATCCAACCATGTGATAAAGTTTTGTGCGTGCACAAAGGCACCTACTAAGGTAGGGCATTTTGTAGATATGAAAACTTGAATTTGTAGATTCTGTCCACATGCATACACATTTTTATAATTAATCTGACCTTAAACTTCAAAAGCTATGAGTTGGGATTTTGAAGGAAGCCAAACGGCTTGAATAAAATGATACAAAATGACAGATAATGAAACTATGTTGGTTGGGTGCGCCTAAACGTATACTTCAGATAATGTGTGAACAAGCATATAAGATGTCTTAGATAATACTACTTAATAAATGTCCAATAAGACAATTTTGAGATGAATTTGACATTTATTCTGTTTTGATTTTATTGAATTTATGTTTAAATCACTCTAAGAGTTGAGGCTCGAGTCAGAAAAGCAAATTCATTGCAAAGTAAAACCTCAAGCATTAAACCTGAGTTGCACCCCTATTTAGATATACTTTTTAGATGGGTTCTTTTGAGAGACTCTTAGAGAGTTTTTGTATAGACACTTTCTCTTGTGCTTAGTAAACATTATTTGAGGGTAAAAGAGAGGACAACTCTTCGCTATATTGTATTGCTTCCAACCTATTATGAGGAGCTAAATCTTAAAGTGTTGAAGCAAATATATAACTCTTTGAAACTCTCTTCTATTAGTATTGTTACATTTATTAAAGTAGGTTTGTGAATTAGTTTATGCATGTTGTTGGATGAACTGATGACTCATCTTATATCACTGGCTTTGGATTTAGTGGAAACTAGTTTCAAGTTGTGGTCCGACTGATTTTCCTCCTACTTTTAGATTCTAGAAATAGATATAAGGCTCTAGCTGGTTATAGAGTCTTGATCTTAATGCAGGTGATTCATTCAAGTAGTCATTGAGGAATCATACTGAAGTTTGATGATCCTACGCTTTATGTTTCAGGAATGGAGCTAAAGTTACATTTATAGAGAACTCCCAAGACATGAATGATTGTATCTTTGTGAAAGATAATTAAATCGGTACAAGAGAGAGACATAGTCATGAAATCTAACTTAACACGTCTTTTTAACTTTGAACTCATCATTCATTTTTTTAATTCACTTATGTTGCTTTAGATTGACGTTTTTCTTTTTCATAACAAATATGTTATCATATTTTCTATACAAACCAAACACTGTTTCATTCAAATCAATCTAGTTTATACCTTGTGTTTTCTACTAGAACCCTATGGATATGACACTTGTTGTACTACAAACTACCCAATATACTTACCGGAAAAATTGATTACATTGGAGCATCAACAAGTTTTTGGTGTCGTTGTCCGGGATTTGTGTAAAGAAAACCACTATTTTCAACCATTTTGTCTATTGTATAAACTATATAAATATTCTTTTGTTTGATACATTTTGTAATGCATTAATTTTGCTCCTCACCATTGATTAAAGTTGTTTTGTGTGCAAAGAAGAAAACAGAAACAAGTTCTACTCTTTGATCCTGAAATTGAAAGTACAACTAGGAGAAACAACAGCAAAAACAAGAAGCACAAGAAGCTCACAAAAATACAATAGTAGGAGGCAAAGAGGTGGTTGATTCAAACTATGACCTAGATTCACATATTCTAAAATAAATGGCTGCAAAAAATAACCAAAGGAGGTTGCTAGGTGATTACACATAGCAACAAGGACCACATCATTTCTCAAGCATAGTCAAGCCTACTAAAGGTTTAGAAATGAAGCCTACACTACTTTCATTACTAACAACAAACCAATTTTCTAGTTTGGACCAGGAAGACCCTTTCAATAATATTGCCACATTCTACGAGTTTGTGGAACTCTAGGAATTGAATCTGATGATGACATTGCACGACTTAACATGTTTTGTGACAGGTATAAGCCACCTGTCATAATAAGTTGATTGGTGGCATTTTTGTAATAAACGTAATAGTTATGACTGGTAAAAATGAAATTGTCATAGTAAGTGAAAAGGAAAAACTTAACATAACAAGTGTAGTGAACCTATCATAGTAATTGGACGCTGTATTATGACAGATATTGGGAGACCTCTTACAGTATCTCTAAAACCCTAATTTTTCCCTCATTTCTCTTTCTCGTTTCCCTTTATTTCTCAAGTAGTCCATACACATCCTCAAGCAGTCTCTCCCACACGTGTTTCTTGTTACTGTTGCCTCCCACACGCATTCTCGTTGCCTCCCACAATCGCACATTTTGCCCTCTTTGCGAGGCTGTTTGCCATCTTTGTAGTGCCTTTTCCATCTTTGCAGCACCATTTTGTCACGCCATTTGTCGTCTTCGCCGTATATTTAATTTTGTATATCAACTTAATTAACTTACAAAATTTTACAAATTTTAATTTATGATACAAATACTTAAAATTTATAAACACAAATATAATGAGTGTAACATCGAATATTATATATATATATATATATATATATATATATATATATATATATATATATATATGGACGGATTATACAAGGAGCGGGAGGGACCCTACCCCTAAAATATTTTTGACTTTTTCTAAATTATATATTTATATATATATTTTTTAAATTATATATATTTTTAAAACTTTGAAATCTTTTTAAATTATAAGTAATATATTTTAAAAATCGATAGAAATTTGTATGTTTTTTAATTGTTTTATAAAACATAATATTTAATGTTAATAAATAACAAAACATAAAATTGAATATAATAAAAAGTATAAATATTTAGGTTTAATTATTTTTTTGTCTAAAAATGTCAAATTTTGACTTAAAAATTGAAACAAAATTGAGACTAAATCAACTAGAGGATCAACTTATATTTTTGAAAACAAAAATCAAACAAGTAATTAAAACAAATATTTATTAAGATATTTTTTATTTTATTTCTCATTGTGGTTTTCACAAACTTGTATTCATTTTTCAGCTTCATATGTTTTCTTTTGTTTTTGAAAAAAAAAAAGTTAGACACAAACTCATTATTTTTGCTCTCATTTGTCATTTGTTTTCTTTCTTCCTTGAAGAAAAAAAAGGTAACTTTCTTGTCTCACTTATAATGAACAATTAGTTTAATAGTTATTAACATTATTTTTGATTTCATGAACATTTGTATATTCATTTTTTATTAATATAGAAGAAAAAATTAGTATTATGTGTTTTTTCAAATCGATTTTGTGACTTGATTATAATATATTTTCTTTTATTAATTACTTCTCTCAATTTTTCATTAGATTATGATAAGTTTTTTTTTTAATATTAACTTTTTTAAAAGTATATTGATGAAGAATGAAATCATATATTCATTCTTTAAAAATGATAGAGGAGAAGTTGTTAGTAAAGATGAAAACAAGATAGATTTTACTTTTTTACATATCTTGAAATATTGCACTAATGATCCAATCTAATGATCAAATTGTCCAATTAGAGAAATTATTTTTTAAACATTATACTAATGATCTAATATAATAGTCAAATAATTATATTGCTTTGGCCCCTCCAAATTTTGTGATCAAGATCCGCCAATATATATATATATATATATATATATATATATATATATATTGTTAAAAAATGATTACTCAAATAATACTATTAATAATAAAAATATGAAAATAATATAATAATAATTATTAAATCAATAATAATACTAAGACAATATATAAAACAATTAATATTAATCAGAGATCAACAATTATAATAACAGTCATAAATAAAAAATAAACAAGGGAAGAAATAGAAATATCCTGGGTTGAGGCACGCATAACGCTATCCTTAGAGAGAAACCGCCCCTACTGCACAGGGCTAAACAAATACACACTCATATGTGTTTCAAATCATATGCGTTTCTCTCCCAAGATACAACAACCCGTCAGATCGATCGAGTGCAGCGAAGGATCTCTGAACCTTATGAACACCACTGTCTTAAAGATAATATACAGAAGAAAGGAATAACACTTTTAAGAATAACTCTAGTGTTTGTTGTCTCTATTGTTGTTGTTGTTGTATACTTTCCCATGCACCTAGGTGGTATTTATAGGTAACAAAAGGAGACAAAGGAGTAAATAGTAATAATAATATAGCCGTTAGCCATTAAAAGCATTAACACATAAATTAAAGGTCTATAAAAACATGAGTAACAGTAGAATTTTTATTTTTATTATTTTATTTTATAAATTATATTAAAATATTTCCAACAATCCCCCACATAATTTAAAAAATAAAACAAAAATATATTATCTTTTAAAACAAAATATTGTAGTTCAGTGTAAGGAACCTTCCGGGTCTGACCCTTACACCTAGTGCTTATAAACTTCCACCCGAGAAAATGCAGAGACTTGATTGTCTTGAACTACATCTCCTGTGGCCGGGTTTTAGTAAATAACACATACAATATCGGTGTTCATTATAGGTTCTAATCAGTGGGTGCACGTTACGGCCTTGTGCATGTATCTTGTTTCATGAGTGTGACTTAGAGACTTGCCCATGTCTCACAATGGCGGCCCCACCATCACACTCACTGGGTAAACCCTCAAAGGGTGATTTGTGACTCACCCCTACGATAATTGTCATTGGGTTTATTAAGAGGTATTTTAAAATAAGCATAATAATGCACATATCTCAACCATTGGGTTTATTAAGAGGTATTTTATAAAATAAGCATAATAATGCACATACCTCAACCTAATTATTGTCACAATTTATAGTACACATTGTCATAGAAATGAGACATAAAATTTAATCAAATTATTTGGTGTACTTTAGTCAACAACAACTTCGTTGTTACCCATTGAACTTCATTCCATGGGATCGCCATTCATGTGGAGATGGGTGTCCATTGTTGCAACTAATTTATGGGCTATAGTCTCATTCCCCTCGACGACTTAAATTATTGTTGTTGATGCATCAACCCTTTGATAAGCAGATCTGCAGTATTTCTTTTTAACCTGACAAAGTCAAGAGAGATAACCATGAGTAATTAAGTTTGTAATATATTTGTCTCTCATTCTCATATGTCAATTTTTCAATTTCATTGACATTTTTACTAAAAACTTTAAATATAATAATTTGATTGTCAGGATGCTTTGAACAAAGGAATAATTTATGCTTGCATAGTAGATCATGATAGAACAACAACTTTTTAACATATTTCCATGATAGTGCACCTCCATCCAAGGTTAAAACATAGCCATAACAATTAGGTGATTTTGTGTCACCAAAATCAATATCCAATTTATACTAAAAATATCATTTAATAATCTCAAGAAATTGGATATATTGCCATAATATAAGAAACACAAATAATATTACACTAGATGGCAAAATAGTTCTCGAGGTATCATAAACAAATTTAGTCAATTTATTATTTGAAGGAAACATCTCTAAATATTTATCGGTATAAATAACCAAAGATTTTTTTTTCTCATTAAAAGGTATATTAACCTTTACAAGACACTCCCACACTATGAAATATTTTAAATGTGGTTCTTTTTTTTTTTCATAACTCATAAAAAGTTTTATCATAATCTTTTGTGTTCAAAATATGGTAAGCTGAATATAAAGTTTCACCCTATATGATTTTATAGGCAAAGACAAGCTAGACTTGTAGAATAACATTTACCATATTAGAACATTTTTTATTTCTTTCTTTCGCTGCACCATTATATTAACATCATAAACTATATGAAGATGTTACTTAATGAATAATACAACTATATGAAGATGTTACTTAATGAATAATACAATGAATTTCACATAAAAACACTCATTTATAATGACATGTATCATCACTTCTCTATTTAATTAATTTTGTAACTGAAAATTTCATAATATGAATGGTCTCTAACCAAACTTCTCAACAATTATAATAATAGCATGTCATATATCAATACTTTCAACATATGTGATAATCAAAGAAAAACTACTAAATATTTTATTACAAGATAAAGGTCCTTAACTCAAACAAACCATCACAAATATATTATTTACCAACCAAATAACACTATCTATAAATAATAATTTTGAATTCATAAATTTGATAAAGATTATATTTATTATCAGTCATTTATTTTTTCATATAAATAAAAAGCTAATTTTATTTTCCTTTGCAAATGCAAAGTTCCACAACTCAAAACAAATTTTAGTATGAAAAACATTTCACAATTATTTTCATACAAAACACTTAAAATATATACATTATATAGAACATCTTTATCAATGGTAAGAATAGACAATATTAAATTATAAATTAATATAACAACATAAACATTAGCTATAAATATCACAAAAAAAAAATTCAATGAGAAGGAATTTCATTTATATATAATTTCATTTATTGTTATCGATAGAAATAGAAACAATTATACACATCAATTTTTAGGCTTTGTTGAAACTGATTTAATTATAACCATAAGAAACACATTAGTTCACAAAATGTGTTTTGCAGTCTTCAACTTTATATTGTTTTTAATTTTAGAATTGAATACAAATGAGTAATCAAAAAAATAGAAATAACAAGATAATAATTTTTCTCTCTAAGAAGGTTAAAAAAAGATTACTCAAATAATACTATTAATAATAAAAATATGAAAATAATATAATAATAATTATTAAATCAATAATAATACTAAGACAATATATAAAACAATTAATATTAATCAGATATCAACAATTATAATAATAGTCATAAATAAAAAATAAACAAGGGAAGAAATAGAAATATCCTGGGTTGAGGCACACATAACGCTATCCTTAGAGAGAAACCGCCCCTACTGCACAGGGCTAAATAAATACACACTCATATGTGTTTCAAATCATATGCGTTTTTCTCTCGAGATACAATAACCCGTCAGATCGATCGAGTGCAGCGAAGGATCTCTGAACCTTATGAACACCATTGTCTTAAAGATAATATTGTGTTGAGTTCCTCCCATTTGCGTCGTATTGATCAACGGAAATTATTTGAATTTCTTTTCCGTTTTAATTGTTCGTGGGCTTGACCCACGCATGGGAAATTATTATTATATTTGTTATTCATTTTCGTCGGTTTAGCCGACGAGAAATATGCAGAAATCATGCGTCCCCATTTAGCCGACGTAAATGACCTTTGCATCCAGAAAATAGACGTGGATCACGTTACCATCGCTGGACCGACGCCATGTGCATATTATCGTCGGCTTTTTAGTTGTAGCATAGATTTTTGACCAACGAAAAAATCAAAAATTCTTGTAGTGATTAGACTTTCTTGAAGAGCTTTATCGGGAGATACAATTTTCTAATTTTGAATATCTAAATAATCATTCATATATATATATATATATATATATATATATATATATATATATATATATATATATATATATATATATATATGCATAGATTTGATTATCCAAATTTTATCATATTTCATATATTTTCATACTTCCTCAAATCTTTAACTTGAAAAAATAATTGCAATCGATGAACATTATGCCTTTGCTATGAACCTTCTTTCTATGTTTTATCTTATAAATGTAATAATTAGTCACATATGTGATGTTTTAAAAGTAATGATTAGTCGGAGACGTGATGTGATTACAATTGAAAGACTGGGTTTGGGGTCATTAGTGGGTGGGTGAGTGTTGAGTTCAGCAGCTTTACATTGGGGCATTTAATACCCTTTATCAATATATACTCATAATATATTAGTACCCTTTATAATATAATCTCATGCTGGAATTGGTGGTAAAACAACCATATGATAAATTAATTATACGCGTATAAAGCGATGAAGATAATGATACTACATTGGTTGGGTGCGTGCAAAGTGGGACTTTGACTAATGTTTATTCATAGCCACTAGTAACTTTAGTTCTTTAATAGCAACTTTAGCAACATCTTTTTTTCTA
This sequence comes from Vigna unguiculata, assembly GCF_037176805.1. Lineage (NCBI taxonomy): Eukaryota > Viridiplantae > Streptophyta > Magnoliopsida > Fabales > Fabaceae > Vigna > Vigna unguiculata. Next base: position 14,951,019 of record NC_140794.1, on the reverse strand, counting down.
TTACTCCATGTATTATCATTTATGTTGATTCGACTATCTCTTTCAACCTAGTCTCTGTCTTATCAACATTCAGTGTACATTAGACTCTTGCTGGAAAATAAGCAAAAAATTTATATATGTTTGGGAATATGTAATATGGAATTCAAATATGAAAATTAGGAAGCATATCTAAGTTTTTTTTGTCCATTATAATTTAATAGTGTTTTTAATTTTATTTTTACTTATGACTGGTGCTTACTCGTTAAGTATTTGTGTGTCCTTTTCTGTGTGTCGGGTTGTGCGAGTCAAACAACGTTAGAATAATGGTTCAATTCTTATCTATCCTCGTCCAAAGAATATTCAAAGGTTTTGCATTGATGCCAGGAAGGCTAGATTTTAGAATAATGTTTTTGTACGGGTGAGGTTAGGTAGGAGATATTCAGAAGAAAATAGATTCATTCATAATCCTATTTGTAGATTAAGAGAATTAAAAAACTAAAAGTAATCAACTCTAAATATAATTGCATAAAAGTATAAGAACCAAGCTTGTTAGTGTAAATAGAACGAATAAAATACTTATAGTTTAAATTTATTAAGCTTTATGATTTGTATTATTTACTCTAAGCTTGTATGTAATAAAAATTGTACCAAGGTGCTTATTTTAAAAAAGAATGAGTTTTGATCACGATTTATCTTCCTTACAGATTTTTCAAACATAAAAATAATTAGTTCTCTTTTTCCGTTCGTAACATCAAATAATTCAAAACTGTCTACAACTAACAAAAATCAAATAATGGAAGAGAAAAAAAAAAATTCAAGTACAAATTATTTAAAACTAAACTAGAATTAATATCAAATAGTTATACTAATTTAAATTACTGTAAATATATTTAATTATCGTGTTGTAGTTATCCGCGGTTTCCGTAGAAAATTCATGTTCAATGTTTTCTGACTTATGCAACATTTTTGGTTTATGATGTGTCCGTGAGGATGGAAAGTGAAAGAAAAATAATATAAAAGGGAAAAATATAGAAAATAAGATGATTATTTAACCTGTTGGATAATAAGATAAAATAATAAATTTCCTTATTATTTGTATTCAATGTAAGAGTTCAATTACAATACGATAGTCGGTATAGTTTTATAAGAAAATAAGTTCCTGTATTAAAAGCATTTCAAGACAATAATGAAAATTATAATTTTTTTAATTAAATCCCAATACTGTGTGTATCATCACTATAATTGTTAATTTATGTTTTTTATTTTCTACACAAGAAAATCATTTAATATAATAAAAAATTTTACAAATAAAAAATAATTAGTCTCTATATTAGATACTATTTTAACTACTTACTATTATTGATTCTAAATTAATTTTTTTAATTAAAAATTAAATTAAACACTAATTCTTTAGTAACTAAAATTTTGGTAGTTATTGTTAGAAATTAATTTAAATTTTAATTCACAAATCAATCATCATGAGTTTTTATTTATAATAGAAACTATTTAGATATTAATAATCTCTAGTGTATAAAATAGTATCTAGTCAATATAATGAATAATATTTTTTGTGTCTAAAAATGATTGCTACGTGATGATTCTTCTTTTTAGGGATTTGATCACAATGCATTTTAGTTTTCAAGTTTCATTAAGTGAACTTTAATTTTCCAATAATTTACAAAACAATCTTTGTGCTAGTTCGTATGAGTTTAATGAATCTTACTAATCTGAGATTTAAAGTGAACTATATACAACACTAGAACCATGATGACTTTTATCAGGTCGTTTTTCAGTCAGCAAAAGACTATTAGGTTAAAACTAGGAATTTTATTGTACACAGCAAAAGGAGGGCTTATAAGTTTACCATACATACTAATATGATAGCCTTTTTAATTACAGGAAAGATATTAATTAATATTTATAAATTTGACTTTTTATTTCACCAATTAAATTTCGGCTTATATTTTGATTCATAAATGAGTCTTCAAATTTTGGTTTCTTTGAATTTGAGTTCAAAATGGATCCATCCATCTGGGGACTCCAACTTCCACTCAATTACCAATTGGAGATGAAGTAAAAATGAGATTAGTGGATTAGATATTCTTGGGCATTAGAGTGAGGAACTTAGCATAGAGTTCATGTACAATGCTCATGTACAACATAATGTAATTGGATAACAATGAAAATAGTTTAATTATATATGCTCAACAATTATTTTACAAATATATGAATAATTGTGTGTCTCTATCTCTAGGCACAAATATGAGAGTTCAAAATGTAAGCTGTGATGACGATAATATTTAACATATGTTTACTAAACGTATAATTTACATGATTTTTTTTGTTAAAAAAAAACTTGTGTTTTTATCGAGCATTTCAATCTATATATAGAAAGGAGCGACTCCTTCTGCATAGTTTCAACTTCTCTCTTGTTCTTCTTTCAACTTCTCTCTTTCTCTCTCCTGCACAAAATAGAAAGGAGCGACTCCTTCTGCATAGTTTCATGGAAATGAAGCAGAATTCAGTTAAGGTATGAGTTCTTCAATTAACCTCATCCTGTTTCATTTTCCTGTCATATCACTGTTACTAATTATTAGATCTTTTATCTCTCTTTCTAATCAACCAAAACTATCATTGTGCCTGAGTTGGTGAATTGAAGATCCACAACCAACCAACACACTAGAGCAACCTCAAGCTTCTTTTCACTTGTTTGGGGCCATGGAGGTTCAGTTTAGGTTCTCAATTAAAGCTTAGAGGTTCCATTGAAACCCTATTTTGACATCTTTGACTTTTCTAACGATGGATCTAACTTTTTTGGAACTGGAACCTCGCAAATCATGTAGTCTTTTTCTTTTTCGTTGTACATGGCTGGCTGATCCACGAGATCGATGCTGTTGTGTAAGGAGCTAAACTAAACCCTTTTGCCTTTTTGAGAGTTTAGTCCAATTTCCCTTTCTCTCTCTTAATTGCTATATTCACAAAGGTTTCCGAGCCCCAAGTTTTCTTCTCCTGGGTTGATCCTGCAGGGTTGGATCTTGTCCTTAGACAACATGCGTCAAAACAAATTTTGGTACAAAACATAGATCTGTTGAAATCATATATAATATGTATGAATTTGTGTTTCGTTAAATATAGTTATAACATCTTTGTTATGCATATATTTTATATATCATTATACTACCCTATATGGTTCTTCTACCCAGAAATTTATTTATTAATCAAGAACTCATGCTGTAGGCACCAATTTGGGAACCTGTCGAACCTGTTGCTTCAACCAGAAGCAAAACCAAGTCCGTGGAATATGCAGGTATATACTCTTCTTTACATGAACTTTGATTCATTCATATTAATTATTATTTGAATGTTCTCACTCTTCTGCATTACTAGAATCCATTCTTCAACTTCATTCAAATTTGCTTTAGTAGAAGAAGAGTAATCTTTGATCCCCTTTTTGTTGTTCAAACTCGCAAAACTTTGCAGAACTCTCCTCGGACAAGCAAACTTTTGAAGCGTCCCCATTCGTGATCATTAGCGAAGTTCTATCTGTTATATCTGCCTTCATCTATATGCTCTTTTCGCTTCTTGTATTCGCAGTTCGTTTCCTCACTGTTTATCTAAATGGTATAACCAATTGGCTAATGAAAACGACGGAGAAATTAAACGCCAAGGGCAAGGAAAGAGAGAGCCACGTGAATCGTGGAGAATCCAACAACTTTCTGGAAGCTAGTTTCAGTGGGAAAGATAAACAGAAAAGGAACAAAGAAACCAATAACCCTAACCAACATGGCAACAACAAAGAGCATCAAAGAATCGATGCTTCCACCATTCATGGCTGCGAAACTTCGAATTCTGTTGAGCATGGCTATGCAATTGATAACTCCTTTAACAACTATGGCGAAGGGGAGCAAGATTACAGCTATTGTGAGGTTAACAGTTCTTCAAGTAAAGATTCCTATAACAACCATGATTCGGGTCTACAAGATCTTAGCAGTGCAAAGGTTTGGACTTCTACAAATGAAGATATCTTTAACAACCGGAGCGTACACTCGCAAAGTTTCAGGAATGCAAAGGTTGGAAATTCTAAGGAGCCAAAAGCAATTCGTCATGCCTACAACAATGGAAAGAAGGGAACCCAAAAGTACGATGGTTATACATGTACTGGGTAATAATTCTGAATGAACACCAAGAGAGAGAAAACGTATGGGTAATAATCATTTCTCATTTATAGGAGAGAAATAATAGTATATGTAGCATTACATCATGCAATTTATTTAGCATGTATCTGAGGACTATGTTTATTGTTGGTATGCATGCTTTGGACACCATATAGAACTGTTTCAAGTTAATAGCTATATGTTCTACTCTTCTTTCGCATATGATTTCTCGTTCGTTTCAGTTTCACACAGATAAAATCATGTTTAAGAAAATCAGTTTAAAGCACCATTGGTCTTTGTGAGTTTTTTTTTTTTTTTTTTATCAGCATTGGTCTTTGTAAAGTACGGGACACTATCAGTATCATGATAGTGATGGGAACTAATGAAGACGAACAGGATTTCATTATGGGAACTGATTTTGATGTTGGAAATTAGTTGGTGACTAAAATTTGATTTTAAATTTACCAAACCAATTTAAATTTTAAAATATCTGTCAATGATTTTGATTTTTTTTCTCATAATTCTCTCTTTCTTAATTTTATCTCTATTTTCATTTTCAATTCTACTAAACTGGTACAATACAATTTTGACTAACCAACTGCTATCTCTCATTAAGTCATGCACCTGATTACAAAGAGAAATCACATGTAATACTTTTTCCATGCACCTGATTAAGTCATGCTTGTTATATTTTGTATAAATATATTATACACCACACACTTATACAAATAAGTTTGTTATAAATAATTTTTTATATGTAAAATAAATAAGTGTCACTTATCACATTTGTATAATTTTATATCATTGCTTTAATAATGGTCAAAATATTAACCATTTCTCATTTACCAAAAGCATTTACTTCTTTATAGCATAATTTTGTAATATTTGTTTTGAGAATAGTATATTTTTTTTATAATAAAGAATATAAATTAAACAAGCATAGTGTTTTTAGAGACAGAATTTAAGGGTTTGGAGGTTAAAGCAATCTTCAAAAAGAAACACTTTTATATACCGGTAAAACAATTTATGTTAAAGTGTATCATAATTTTATTTAAAGTTTTTTTTTTTCGAGTTTTTTGTGACGCAAAATTATCTATTTAATTGTCTTAGTTAATTTCCTTTAACAACTTTTTTAATAGATAATAAGATCAATTTATTTAATTTTTGTTGAGACATTATTAATCTTAAATAAATGTTTATTATTTTTGTTTTTGAATAATTCTTTTCAACCGAAATAATTAATACTGATATTGTTAATATTATTCTATAAATAATATATGCATTTGAAAAATAATATATTATTTTTATATAATTAAGAATGTCAATTAGTTTATCACTTTTCAATCCTATAATTTTCTGTAAGATATTTACTTCTGAAAGAAAATTCAATCCATCAAAATCCATCAAAATCCAACAAATTATCATGTTTCAAACATTTTTCAAGGTTTAAGTATTTTTCTTTCAGAAGTATACAATGCAATGACTTTAATTTTTTAACACTGAATAAAAAATAAAAAATATCTTCATATATTTTATATTATTCAAATTTACTTTGAAGTGTAGTAATTGTTTTATCTAAAATGTACAATTCTAGGTGATTCTTGAACAGATTTTACGAATACATTTACTGTTTATAACTTTTTATTTAAAAAGTAAAGTAGGTGACACTTATCTCAAATACATTTGTATAATTTTATATAATACATTGTTTTGAGAATAGCATTGTTTTTTTTAATAAAGTATATAAATCATAACAAGCATTTATAGTGTTCTCAAGGGTTATAAGGAATATGGAATATCCACACACTGTAATGCAAAATACATTTGCTATTATGATAACTTATATTTGGAGTATAGTGGATTTTCTTTTATAATTTTTGTTTTGATTTTCCCTACTAACAAATTTATCAACTCATTTTATATATTATATGTCCAAGGTAATAGCTGTGAATTTCACTATCTTTAATTCTATGAATATGTCTTGTATAGTTGGATCAAATGTTGTAATATTTTGGCTAGACTTAAAAAAATTTCATTAGTTTCTTGATGCATTTCATTGTTTTCACATAAAGCTAAGTTATTTTTACCGAGATTTTTTGCATCTACAATAATTCCTAACAACACTTTTCTCTCTATCTCTATGTATTTGTTATTGAACATATTAGTCTATTGTTTTATTTTTTACAAATCTCATTTCCAAATCAATCCATGCATTCATTTTAGAAATATGCTCATTCATTAATTATTTCATGACTCTTCAACTTAGCACTAAGATTTCTCCTATCTTTACGACCTTCTATTTTATTTGTATAATATACAAATCTCTAGATTAAATTATGCAATATGAAGAAAAATGCCTAGAATAGTTATCTTTTGGGAAATGTACATCAATGATGTTAATATAGCCTCTTTTTTTTTTTTTACTAATAAATGTCTCAAATTTGTATCAATATTCTCCATTGGCTTGGATCACATATATTTTTATAAAGAGTATAATCATCATTTAAATCTTCCTCACTATATATCATGAGTTTCAAAATCAAAATTATCCTTATTATCAACTACTTTTCTTTATGTTTTCTTGTTTTTGTTTATTATTCAAAAAAAATTTGCTATTTTTTTCTAATAATTTTAATTGACAGGTAATTACTTCGTGGTTAATTATTCCCTACAAAATTATAAAATTCGCAAGTATTTTCTATAAATTATTTTATGAAAAGTGTTTTTTTACTAAAAAATTGGTAGCAATTTCTTGTAAATTTGTTTTAATAACAAAATGTGTAAGTATTTCCTGCGAAAAAAAATTAAAAAAAAATGGTAAGAAATATATGTTCTTTTAGTAGTGATACCAACTAGCTCCTTCTAACTACTTAAAATAAAAAATAAAATAAAACAGTGAGACACATGCATAACATATAAGAGATGACAATAAACTAATCTATACTTACTAATGTGTCAAAGTGAACTATGGAAAGCATGTTTAAGAAGAAAGCAAGATGTAACGAGTAGGATTAGTACATGAGAAATCACAGAAAAATAAAAGAAAAAGATAAAAAAGAAGATATAAATCAAATTTGATTATTAAGATAATAGAGATAAGTAACTAATCTCTTTTTTCTAAACAAGATTATAATTTTTTGAAAAATTTGTTAGCTCATTAAATATTATTTTTAGTACAAATAAAATTAACCATCACTCATAATATTTTAACTAAATTTTATTCTTACACATAATTTTACAATTAATTTAATAATTTAATATAAATATATTAATACTATAATTTTTTTAAAATATTTTTTAAATAGTTAAAGCAAAGAATTTATGTGGTTAGGGTGTGTTTGGATTAGGGTTTAAACACCCTAAAAATCAGTTAAAGAGCATTAAAAATCATACTTACTTATTAAATAATTTTTTTGTTGAGGCATCATTAAGTATTAAAGAAATCAAAAGTGTAATTACATTCAAAGTACCTTTACTGTTGAATAAAATTTTATTCAACCAAATTTAACTTCTTCTATGCTCATGCAAACACATAAGACCTTATTCTAATCCTCTACCCACTTAAAAAGTCACAAGTTAGGAAAGAAAAGTAAAATAAAATTTATATGTAATCTCCGTCACAAAAAAAAAACACAAAAATAACTTATTCATATAAGTTCCAACACTAGTTCAATCTTATAATCTTGGTTAAAGTTATATATATATATATATATATATATATATATATATATATATATATATATATATATATATATATATATATATATATATATATATATATATATATATATATATATATATATATAATTCAATGATTGGAGGGTTTAATTCTATATGCTTGGATATCGATAATGGTGTACACTACAGAACTTATCAGAACCACATGTTCTTCCTCGCATTTTCATTTGTCAAATCAATGTCATCTGTTTTCTGTGGTGGGCCATCTCCTAATTGGTGTTTTTCTTTTGTCGGCTGTTTTATGATACCAATGCTACAGAGGGATGGTATTATATCCTTCAAGTTCTTCAATTTCCATGACTTTTCTCCGAAACTTCACACATAAAAAAACCTAATATACTTATTTATTTATTTTCTTAAATTATTTTAATTTTAAAAATAAAAATATAATTTTAATAGTGTTAAATAGGTAAGAAAAAGTAAAATGTGTATGTGTCATCATTCTTAAAAACTATTTTAATTTTATTAACTGTTTAGGTACAGGTATTGTAACTAAATGTATGCCATACAACTTGTCAAATTTCTCAAATTTGCGGAAACCAGATTTTCGGCCAATATGTTTGTCAAAATAAATATTTATTTTAAGCCACAGAAATTCAATAAATTTCATGAAAAGAGCACAGATTTAACAAATATAAAAATTTTAGAAAAAAAAAATACGAACATGCATCCAGAGGTTTGGTCTTTCAAAACTCAAACTGCAAAAATATATAAGCACGAGATATAAAAATCATGCAACTTTCATCAAAGTAACATATGCTCATATTCAACATAAAATAGTTTCACGAAGAATCGGAAATCTTCCCTTGACCTAGAAGGAACCAAGTTGCGAAGCCTTTGGATGGAGAAAATGGAGAATCTTCGAGCAATCTTCTCGAATGGAAGCAACATATATAGCACCAACAACTAAGATTTTCATTGACAAAAATCAAAGTATTAAAGATGGTTAGAGAGGGTTAGCGGAGAAAGGAGAAGAAAATAAGTGAAGTACTCACCAAAGAACATTATATCCAAGCACCGAAAGGAAGAAATAAAAGCTTTATTTGAAGTTTCACCTTAGTTTTGGAATTTTGGAGACAAGGGACGATAAAACAAATTCGGTAGAGATATATTGAGCCAAATAGGAAGAAATGAGGAAAAGTCAATTCGTTGATACCAAGACAAAAATACGTGGAAGTGTCAATTTGCTTCCTAACCTATGGGCGGTCCTGGCCCATTTTTCATTAAGTCCTTTTTTTGGGAGTCCCAAATGAGGAGGAAAAAAAAAAAGTCTCAACCCCCAAAGTCTCCCGTTTAGTGGGTTAGGACTAGAGTTAAAGTGGATTAGATCTCCCAAATAATACTACATTAAGTCAGAATCAAAGATTAAGTCGAGCGACTTGGACGGGTCTGAAAACCCAGACAGGCCCGACAAGCCAAACGTGCCCGATTATTCGGACAATTCTGAAGCCCTAGACAAGCCCGACGACCCGGATGAGCCCTACAACACAAACGGGCCAGAAGACCCGAATCGGCCCAATAAACTAGACATGCCTGAAGACCTAGATGTGCCTGATGACCTGGAGGGTCCCAACGACAGGGACAGGATCAAAAATTCGGACAGACCTAACGACCTGAATCGGCCCGACAATCCAAATGGGCACGATGACCCGAACGGGCCTGAAGACCAAGACGAGCCAAATGACCCGCACAAGCATGGCGATTTGGATGGGCTGGATGACCCCAACGATTTGGACAGTCCCGACGAGCTGGATGAGCCCAACGAGTTGGACAAGCACAACGAGATAGACGAGCCCAACGGACCCAACAACCTAAACAAGCACAACGACTCGAATGGGCCCGACGACCCCGACCTGCCCAACGACCTGAACAAGCACAAAGACCCAAACGGGCCCGACGACCCAAACGGGCCCAATGATCCAGACATGTCCAATGATTTGGACGGGCCCAACGATCCAAACGGGCCCAACGATCCAGACGGGCCTGACTATTCAGATGAGTCTAACTATCTGAAGTAGCACGACGATCCAAATGGGCCAAATAATCGGAATTGACCCGACGATACGAAAGGACTTGACGACCCGGAAGGGCTTGATAGTTTGGATTGGCTTATCAAGGTCGTTAGGCCCGTCTGGATCTTCAAGTTCGTCCGACTCATCCGGCCTGTTTTGGTCATCGAATTCATCTTGGTCATCAGGTCCATCTGGTTCGTTAGGCCCCTTTGGGTTGTTAGGCCTGTCCATATTGTCATGCTTGTTCGGTTTATTGGTCTTGTCCGAATCATTGGGTCCGTTCGAATCGTCGGGCCAGTTTGATTTGTTTGGTTCGCTTGGATCATCGGGCCTGGGCGGATAGTTGTGCCCGACCGGATCGTTGGGCTCGTTTTGATCGTCAGGCCCATTCTAGTCGTCAGACCTGTTCAGGTTGTTGGACCCGTTTGGGTCGTCAAGCTCGTCCGGGTCATTGTGCTTGTCAGGGTCGTCAAGCAAGTCCAGGTCGTTGGGCCTATTTGGGTTGTCGTGCTTGTCCGGGTTGTTGGGCCAGTCCGGATCATCGGACCCGTCCCACAGATAATAATCTATTTTAAAAAATAATACATTTTTCTTATTGAAGATGAAAGCTCATGTGTTGATCTTGACCCACATGACTTTTGTGAGATTTTTGATCTTGTGAACTTCTTTGATGAGAACTTTTTTTCATTGTAGACTTTTTTAGTCCTAGTCCACATGGACCAAGTCCAAGTTCCTTGAACGGGCCAAATTAACATCTCTAAAAATGTGTAAGTCTAACGTATTTTAATCAATTTTTTATAACAATTTTTATTTTTAAAAAATTTGAAACCATCCGTAAACGATAGTGATTTGGCTAGTGCACTTCAATACATCAATTGACTAGTTAAAAAAATATTTTAATCTTCCATATTTTCAAAATAATTTTCATCTTGATGTTGAAATTTAAAACTTTGTTTTACCTTTTAAAATTGTAAACAGAACCAATTTTATTCTTCCGTGTTACAAGCATGCATACTTTAAACTAACCAATTTTAACACAGTATTACGTAATAACTACCATGTTTAAATTAATTATATTTTGTCACAATGTTTAAGTTAACTATTTTATTATAAAAGCAATATATATATATATATATATATATATATATATATATATACACTAAGGTAATGTTTATAGTCCTTACACATGGACGTGAAATTATAATTAGTCCATAAAAGTCAAATTTTGATATATTTTAGTTCTCAAATTTTAATTAAAAATAAATAGATATAGTTCTTCTAACCGAATAAAATTAATCTTGTTTTACGTAATATACAACATTCCAAGTTGACATTTGATTAGAATGTGTCAAACTGTATACATATTTCAAACATTAGCTTGAAACATCATTTCACACATAAAAAATAACGAAATTAATTTAGTAGGACTATATCTTTTCATTTAATTGTATTAAAATTTAGGACATTAATAAATTTCAATTTCACATCAAAATTTAGGAACTAAAAAGATATTTAATCCTAATTATAATTTCTAAAAAAAAATCCAAAAAAATTAAATTAAATTTAACCAAAAAATATTAATAAGTGTAGTGATAAAGTCCATTGGAGACTAGCACCGTAAGAAAACATAAATTTAGCTATCAAATATTATAACATAAGCAAAATTGTGATACATTAGACTAAGCCAATCCTAAGTTAATCTTTTAAAACAGAAAAATAAAATAAAAATGTAAAAGTACTATTAAATTTTCTTTATTAGATAAATATTTGTGGTAGCCAGAAAAGTAAATGTTAAAAATAAGCTATTGTTGTAACACCCCATTTAATTTAATATACGAAATTAAAGGAAGCGTCACAAAAGATAACGTAAAAACGCAGTCCTGGAGTTCAAAATCCAACTCCTTAAAAACCTAGGCACACCACGATGCCCAAAAGAAAACCGGTTAACAAGTTTACAAGGAAATGTATGTTAATCAAAGAACAAACAAGTACATGGGCCTTAGCCCTAAAGAGAAGCCCACTAAAGAAACTAAAACCAGCCCATGCAGATTATGCCGCGGAACCATCACCTCCCTGTTGCCCGCAGGTGTTCCTCGCATATGCTCACACCAACAAGTTGATGATCATCGCAAGAGAGAGTACCACACAGCAGAACACACCACAAAAAAAGTAGGGTAAGCTAGAGCATAAAATCATTTCATCAATGGAGTCAGATACATTTTCATAGTCCATCATACATACATCACACAAGCATGTTACGACCTTCCAAACAATACACTACGACTTGACTCGACTTATCCGGATATATATAACTTGGTCGGATTCAGCGGACGCTTGCACTTATGGTGGATACCTCTGCTCACTCCTGAGTCGCTCACCCCCGAGCTATGTGTTGCAAGTGTTTCAATGAATCAATTTTTCCTCACCACAAGGTTAGCCCTTAATGAATTTCAGGCCTCCTGCTACTCTCACCACAGAAGTCAGTCCGCTCTAGGTGAGACTAACTGACCCCTTAGAGTGTCAGGAAACAATCCTTACCTTGAATCCTTACCTAGTTATACAGATGGGGCACCACCATGGACACCCACTAACAGGGGCCATGGAATTACATCCCGACCACTGAAGCGTAACCCCAGAGGTTTCACCTAGAGACCCCAAGGAATTACACGCTGACACGGACCAACATTCATAAATCAACAATACGAGAACATTAAATCATGTTTACAATTTCATACCAACCCCTGGGATTAATTCCTCATACGTATCACATTTTGAATCCACGCCACTGGTCATCACCACCCCATGAGTCTAGGGCCTCATCTCATATCAATATCATGTCCCATAAGTTCCAAATCACTCATTAATTTCACATGTCGAACTTCCACATTATCCATCACCCCATTCAAGAATTATGTCACACATACATGGCAATCCAGCATATATATATATATATATATACACACACATATACCTTAACATAACAAGCATACCCAAGCAATTACCACTAATCCAAGGGCAACCAAACAACCAAACCACATACTGTCTCACCCAGCCCCTCGCTCAGGCTGAAGGGCCTTGCTCAGGCGAGACAGTCTCGCTCAGGCGAGTCCCCCTCCGCCTAGGCGAGGGCTCGAAACAGGAAACAGGAACCATCGCGGGATCTCGCTTAGGCGAGACCCCTCTCGCCTGGGCGATTGGTTCGCTCGCTCAAAATAATGAGCAGGTCGCTTGGGCGACCTTCCGCGAAAATGGTTTGGGCGAGCCTCCGCCAGACTCGCCTGGGCGAGATTACCAGTTCTCGCCCTGGTCTCACCTGCAACAGATGCATCATTCAACCCAACAAAACACACCAAACATTTCATGCATCCAGAACAACGATTAATCCATACAAACATTTCGCAAGCTCAAGAAACGACAGAAAACAAACAACTTAAACTTAAACCCTAACTTCCCGTACCTGGACTAGCTAAAGCTTTGACACTCGAATAGTGAAGATCAATAGCTCACGGGACAACTTTGCGAGCTGAAACAGTGGACAGGTTTCGAAAACGAGCTCATTAGGAGGCTCTAACTGAGAACATACAGAAAACAAAAGAACATAGAGTCTGAGTTAGGAGGAACTTACGCGGAACGGAAGAATGAGGTTGAACTTGCTAAAGCTATGACGACTCCAAACCCTAGCAGAGGATGACGGCAACTACTCTAAGAGATGTGAGGGATCTGTTTTACGAAGAGTGGTTACTAGTTAGGGTTTTGGGGTACCTTAGGTCAGATTTTGAATTGGGCCAACCCCATTTAGGCCCAAAAGATTGGACAACCTCTAAAATAAAATGGGCAGAAAATAATTGGGCCTTACAATTGTCGGCTTGATGTTAACTAAAAGTAAATACTATAAATAATCTTACTTATTTTTAATATATATATATATATATATATATATATATTTATTTATTTATTTAAGTTAGTGTTAATTTAACATGTACTAACTAAAATAAAGATTAAAAATAAATAAGTTAGTGTTTAGCTTAGCAAACTTTAATTAAAATAAATATTAGAAGTAGTGAAGTTAGCATCAGCTTAATAGACGCAAAGTTATATATATTTTGAATCCGCGAGCATTCATTAAAAATTTCCTCTCTCAATTTTTCTCTCTCACTTTATATATATATATATATATATATATATATATATATATATATATATATATATTATTACACTAATATTTTTTATTTATATTCAAAATTCTCTGCACATTCATCTATTTTATCTATACTCATCTCTTTCATAATTCTGCATAATTCCTAGTATTTCAATTGACTATTTCTATATTTTAATCGGTTGAATTATATTATATGAACAAATTAATTTGTTGTCTCTGTTTTTAATTGATTGAAAGTGTACAATTCAACACTAATTGCATTTTGATTTCGTGGTTAGTATGATTTAATTAAAATGGGTTTTTAGAAATTGAAGGTAAACAAAGTTTTCAAAAAGTCAATTCAAGTCCCCACCCCCTTCTTGACTAAATTACCCATTTCATTACTTACAAGTTTAGTCGTTCATAATGATATGAAAACTATGCTCTGAGAGTTGTTGTTCCTCCCTTATGCCTCTCATTATATATATTCTACATATTGTAGAGACAAAATGCCTAAAGCTATGAGAATTGAATGTTGGAACTAGAGGTACAGCCTTGCTTTTATAGAATTTCTTGGGCATTGTTCAACCTCACCTTCAGTGCTCAGCCATATGGGTTTTCTTTAGAGGTTGGTTTTCTTTTTAGCTCAGCCCCTTGTACTGGTGCTCAACACTTGAGCTTTTCTTCTTGGGAGGGTTTTCTTGGTTTCTGAACCTCATGCATTGATGCTCCAACTTTCCTTCCAAAAAGGGTTTTCTCATGTGGCTCAACTCCAATTTGTTGTGCTTAGCCAAAATGTCAAAACATGTTGTCTGCTACCATGTCAATTGTGTTCTACGTCTTCTAATGAGTATCTCAAGATGTCTTGCTACCACACCTACCAGCCACAATTGATAGAGCACGTGCGGGAAACCATGCTACAGACCACACTTTGTAACGCTAACGTCCCATGACTACCAAACTCGTTAGTTTAATATTGAGGAGGACAATCTAATTGGACCCTTCGTACACGCCACAACGTGCACACTCACACATGCAACACTCGCCAACCCGAGCCACAACTCAAGAGTTCCTCATGTTCATTCGCCATCCCGAGCCACAACTCAAGAGATGTCATTTCGAGCCACAACTCAAGGGATACGTTCTGAGCCACAACTCAAGAAACACCAACAAGCCGACCTTTGAGATATCGCCAAAACCTTGTAGACCACGCATATCCAAGCAAACAGACACAAGTCTGGCCTCTACATTATTGCGTAGCGGTGCTCTTGAGCCGCTTGGCGAAATATGCTTCCAGACAGCCTGGTAGATTACTTGGCGCCGCCTGGTAGAACACTTAGCGCCGCCAGGCGCCAACCCACTGAATTTTGGTCCAAGCCTAGTTCTACAACACACTGCCTGGCGGAACCACTTCCATCGCCAAGCGCCAACTCTCGAGTTTTACTCTAGAGTTCACTTTGTGGCCTGTCTCTTGGTGGTTTACACCGTTCCGTCAGACGCCACACCAATAACTAGTAATTTATTGGTATTTGGCACTCTGGAATATGTTCCAATGAACCTATTTACACAAGAGACTCAGTGCATGAAAAGCATGCATCCATGACAAGTAAATACACTTTCATATTATTAAGTTAAACTCAACTACACAATATCACATGGTCATACATCAAACACAACCATATTCTTGCTTTTATACATCCCGGAGAATTACAATAAATCTACATAAAACTATCAAAACAAAGTGTTATACCCAACACACAATCCTGCACAACCAAACAATATACAAACCAGGAAGAATACATAATCATTGCCCCAAAATATCGCACGGCCAATAAAATAGTAATAATGATAATAATAAAAAAACAACAACAATAACAATAATGATAATAATAATAATAATAATAATAATAATAAAATGAAACAATACAAATAAAAAAATAATCATGAAAATAATAATAAAATAAAATGAAATAATAATAGTAAAACAATAATACTAATAAGATAAAATAATAAAAATAAAATAAAGCAATAATAATAAATAATAATGATAATAAAATCATAAATAAAATAAAACAAAGATAATAATAAAAATAATAATAAAATAATAGTAAAATAAAATAATAATTGTAGCACCCCATTTAATTAATAAATATATTTAAAGGAAGCATCACACTGAATAATATAGAAATGCGGCCTAGGAGTTTAAACCATACTCCTTACAATTATCTAAGGAAGTTCAAACAAAAAAAAAAACACACCACGATGCCAAACAGGATAAAGGTAAAATAACAGTAGTTGATAATACACCAAAAGCTAAAATAGAACATGGGCCGTGGCCCTAAAGGAAAAACCCAAATAAAAGAACTCCAGCCCAGGTAAACTATGCAGTGAAATCATCTTTCCCCTGTTGACCACGAGTACCTCTCGCATCTGCTCCCATCAATAAATTGATGATCATCGCAAAGGTAGAAGAACAACATACAAAGCAATCAAACAAGCAAAGGGTAAGATAAATCCAAAAAGATTTTATCATACAATCAGATATACTTTCACAGTCCAATATACATACATCATCCAAGCATGTTATGACCTTCCAATCAATACATTAAGACTCGACTCGACTCATCCGGATACATATAATCTGGTTGGATTCAACCGATGCTTGCACTTGTGATGGATTACCCTGCTCACCCCTGAGTTGCTCACCCCCGAGCTATGTGTTACAAGTGATACAATGATTCAATCCCCCACACACAAGGTCAGCCCTTGATGAGTTTCAGGCCTCCTGCTACTCTCACCACAAGAGTTAGTCCGCTCTAAGTGAGACTAACTGACTCCTTAGAGTGTCAGGATGCAGCCTTACCTTGAATCCTTACCAAATTATATAGATGGGACACCACCATGGGCACCCACTAACAGGGGCCATGGAATTACATCCCGACCACTGAAGCACTACCCTGAAATCTCACCTAGAGATTTCAAGGAATTACGCACTGACACGGACCACACATGCTCACTCAATCAGGTAATATTTATCATACACATAACCTCATGCCAACCCTTTTTAACCAATCCTCATTCATATCCAAATATTGAATCCATACCAACTCATCCTTTGTATTTCATATCAATGTCATGCCTCTTTGATACCAACCATCTCATTTAATTTACATGCCAAGTTCATACAAAACCCATCATTCACCATCCATGAATCACATCACTCATACATAACCGTTCATCACATATTTTTATCATAACAATTATATCCAAGCAAGTGCCAACCATCCAAGAATAAGAAACAACCAAACACCACACTGCCCTCGCCCAACTCCTCGCTCAGTCTGAAGGGTCTCGCTCAAGTGAGCCCCCTTCACCTAAGCGAGGGCTCGAAAAGGGGGAACAGTACCCTCACGTGGGGATCTCGGTTAGGCGAGACCCCTCTCGCTTGGGCGACATGTTCGCTTGCTCAGAAAGAACGTGGGTCGCCTAAGTGACTACTCGCGTGAAGTAGCTTGGGCGAGCCTCTATTGATCTCGCCTAGGCGAGACATGCTTGCTTGGGCGAGAAAACCAATGCTCACCACTGTTCTCTCGTGCAACAGTCCAATAACACAACCCAAACAACACCATACGACATTTTATAAGCTCAAAGCAGTATATAATCCATGAATCGCGTAATATCATCAAAGAAATCATGAAAAATCAAAGCTTTAATAGAACCCTAACTTCCATTACCTGGAAAATGGCTAATATTGGACTTCGACTCTTAAGCCAGCGAAACCAGTAGCTTCAAGGGCAGATCTATGAACTAAAACAGTGACACGACAAAGGAGATTAGAAAGGGCTAGGTTTGAGAACTAACTTACGTGAACGGGAGACTGAGGTTGAGCTCACTTAAACTTGGGTAGATCTCCAAACCCTAGCAGAGATTCTGTGGAGAGGAAAATGGGTGAGTTAGGGCACTAATTTTTTTCAGAATGACTTGCAATTGAGGGACCTTGGCTGCTTTAGGGGCCTTGGTACCCTAAGGGCCAGCCCTTTAGGCCCAACAGTGTGGCAGCCCTTAACATTAGGGCACTCAATAAAAGTGGACCTTACAAAAATAATAATAATAATAATAATAATAATAATAATAATAATAAAGATAATTATAAAATAAAATGAAATGAAATGAAAATAATAATAATAATAATAATAATAATAATAAAATAATAACAAAATAATAATAATAATATAAATAATAATTATAATAATTATAATTATAACAATAATAGTAATAAACGAAAATTTAAAAATAAAAAAATAATAATAATGAAAATAATAATAAAACAAAATAAAACAAAAATAATAAAACAGTAGTACTAATAAAATAAAACAATAATAATAAAATAATAATGATGATAAAATAAAAATAATAATAAAACAATAATAATGATAATAAAATTATCAATAAAACAAAATAATGATAACACTAACAATAATAATAAAATAATAATAACATAAAATAAATAATAATAATAATAATAAAGATAATTATAAAATAATAATAATAATAATAAAAATAGTAATAGTAATACAAATAATAATAATAATATAAATAATAATTATAATAATAATAATAATAATAATAAAACAAAATTTTAAATAATTATAATAATAATAATAATAACAAAACGAAATTTTAAAAATAAAAATAATAATGAAAATAATAATAATAATAAAATAAAATGAAACAATAATAATAAAACTATAATATTAATAAAATAAATTAATAATAATGATAAAATAAAGTAATAATAATAAAATAATAATAATGATAATAAAATCATCCATAAAAAAACAATATAATAAAAAAATAAAAAAATAAAGAAAATAATAATTATAAAATGAAATAAAATGAAATTAATAATAAAAATAAAAATAATAATAATAATAATAAAATAAAAATGATTGTAATTGTAATAATAAAATAAAATTAATAATAAGAATAATATTAAGAAGAAAACCTCTAAATATCTCGTCAAGCCAAAAGGAAGAATCATGATAATCATAGCAATGATTTGGTCACTAAAGCCAAAAAGAAGAATCGTGATACTCATAGCAATGATTGTGCCACAAGGAGAACTCAATACAACGAAAACCACAAGCACACACATACTCTCTCTAAAACCACATACGACAAACATCAAGAAGTTAAACGATACAAGAATTTGATTCAAGAGAAAAATTTCATGCATCATATATAACGCAATTGCATATAATATCATTAAAACAGGAAATGGCAGTTCCCCTAACCTGGATTCCTTGCTTAAATTTTGATAATGAGCTTCCCTTTTTTATCACCAATGGTCTCCTTAGTGACACCTCAATTCAGCTCTTCTTTTCACCCAAGAACCACATTTTTTTTTCTCTGAAATTTCACTCCTCACAATGCTGTCCAATGGCAGGCACCAAAACTCTTTCTCTCACCCTTAATTTCCACTAAAAAGTGCCTTAATTAGCAATGATGAAGAGAAAAACGAGAATTGGCATTAAGTTGACTTATTTGCCATTCAAAGTTTGTGGCTGTTTTTCCAGCCTCCCTTGGTTGCTCCTAAAGCAGTTAGGGTTCCTCTAACCTTTCACGTTCATGCCAAAGAAAATTTGGCAAAAAAAAGTTTAATTTTGGGTCTACCAAGGTTCAAACCTATAACCATGCCAAATTCATAATTTGGCACAACCATTCAACCAATTCACATTTCATGATAATTTATATAATTCTATGATTATATCATCACTCATCATGATCCATCACATATTTAAAATAATAATAAATAATATAGCACATAAATGGTATACACAAGACTTGAACCTAAGTCCTCTTACACAATCAAGCACTCTCAACCATTTAAGCTAGTACTTTTCCACATCAAACATGTGAGTATTAAATGCCATAAAGGCTCCCACTACCCGCATTTATGAATTAATATTTATTTAATTAATTAAATTTCACGGGTCTTACATAAAGCGAGCCCAAATCCTCTCGCGTCGCCTAGTAGGTTTTCATCACCGTCAAGCACTTCATGCAAAAACCCAAAAAGCTAGTGATAATGGTTGTGTCGCCTGGCAGACAAATCATGTTACGAGGCAGTTCCTCGCAGGAACTTAGAATTATAAGAAAAATCATATGAGGCTTCTGTTAGATCTTCAAGACTTACTAGGCAGTTTCTAGAAAATTTCCAAAACTTATCACAGAAAACATGCGCAAAATACAATCATACATCTCATACAATTCATACTTAAGAGTTTAAAAGCAAGAAACACGATGAAGTTCTCCTTGCTCGCGATTGTTCCAACCCTTGTCTCCTCTCCAACAATGATCACTAATCCTGACATAATCAAATGACATGGATTCATGAAATGTTTAACATGAAAAATTACGTGAAGGTGATCTGTACACGTCTATTTTCAACTGGCCCAAACTTTAACTTATCGAGATCGATATAATAATCTTAATGTACAAAGTGTATTAATTGAACAAAACCACATAATTATAGATAAACAAATATGTCTAAAATCAATGTATGCATACATTAAATTAAACATAGAACATAAAATATATGAAAATGACCAACTCACACTAAATCGCAGATTCCTCAAACTGTAAAACACCCATATGAGCAACATGCTCATGAAAGACCTTGGGTATTGACTTATATTGAACTTGTACTGAACTTGAGCTATATTTATAGATTCCCCTTTGGACACTGACTTATATTGAACTTGTCTCCCTTAGCAACTGGAGTATCCCCGAATTTACATTCATGCATGCCAAACCTTTTAAGAATTTTTTCTATATAGGTCCTTTGTGATAATCCTAAAATACCTTGAGATCGATCTCAGTGTATCTGAATTCCTAATAAAAGAGAGGCGTCACTAAGATCTTTCATTTCAAAATTCTTTGATAAAAACTTATTGGTTTTGTGCAATATGCCTATATCATTAGTGGCAAGTAGAATGTCATCAACATACAAGATCAAGAAAATATACTTGCTCCCCTTAAACTTGTGATACAAACAATCATCAACAAGATTCATCTCGAAGCCAAATGAGAGAATTACTTGATAAAATTTGTAGTACCATTAATGAGATGCTTGTTTTAGTCCATAAATGAATTTTGTCAGTTTGCAAACCACATTCTTTGGGTCTCTCGACACAAAATTTTCTGGTTGCACCATACAGATTGTCTCGTCAATGTCCCCATTGAGAAACACCATTTTGACATCCATTTAATGAAGCTTCAAATCATAATGTGCAATAAGAGCCATAGTTGTCCTAAAAGAGTCTTTTGATGAAACTGGAGAAAAAGTCTCTTTAATGTCAATCCCTTCTTTTTTAGTATATCCCTTAGCTACAAGACGAGCCTTATACCTCTCTACATTACCTTTAGAATCTTTTTTGGTCTTAAATAACCATTTACAACCAATGGGTTTCACACCTTCTAGTAATGGGACAAGTTCTCAAACCTTATTGTCTTACATGGATTTATACTCTTCATTCATTGCTTCAATCCATTTTTCTAAATTGGGATCTTGTATGGCTTGACGGATGGTGATTGGGTCGTCTTCCATCACACCATTATTAGGATCCTCATTTTCTTTGAGAAATATGAGATAATCATCTAAAATGGCACTTCTCCTTTCTCTCATGGATCTCCACAAAGGTGTTGGCTCATGAAGCACAGGTTCTTGAGGATCTTGAGTTTGTTCTTCATGAACAACCAAATCATCTTGAGTATGGGGTTCATAAGCAATGTCTTGTGGAGGTTCCGAACTTACTTTATCAAAAGTAATTGTTTGAATCGGTTCTAGAATAGTTACTGATTCTTCATCCAAGACAAAGTTCCTAATCTTATTCTTCCCCCCAAACTCAATATCCTCAAAGAACATAACAGTTCCCGACTCAAAAATAGTCTTTAATGTGGGATCATAAAATTTATATCCCTTTGATCTTTTAGAATAACCAATAAAGTAACTGCTTACTGTTCGGGAGTCCAATTTCTTTTCATTTGGCTTATAAGGCCTTGCCTCAGCTGGACAACCCCACACACGAAAATGCTTCAGACTTTATTTTCACCCAGTCCAAAGCCCATAAGGTGTTTTGATAGCTACTTTAGTTGGTACTCTGTTTAGAATATAAGCTATCGTCTTTAGTGTCTCTCCACAGAGTGACTCTGGTAAGGTGGAATGAAAAATCATACTCCTTATCATATCCGTAAGAGTGTGGTTTCGTCTTTTAGCTACACCATTCATACTAGGTGATCCCAGTATAGTGTACTGTGGGACAATTCCACATTCCTCTATGAACCTAGCAAAAGGTCCTCGGCGCTGTTCACCTGACCCGTCATATCTGTCATAGTACTCACCACCATGGTCAGACCTGACAGACTTAATTCTTTTATTGAGTTGATTTTCAACATCAACTTTAAAATATGTGAGCACATCCAAAGACCGTGACTTTTCATGTATAAGAAATAAGTATGCATATCTTAAGTAATCGTCTATGAATGATATAAAGTATTGTTGACCACTCCACGAGGGTGTAGGAAATGCCCCACAAATGTCCTTATGTATCAACTCTAAGATGTATGTAGCTCTATATGCACCTAATCTCTTCACTTTGGTCTGTTTGCCCTTAATGCATTCAACACAAACATCAAAATTCGTGAAGTCAATAGACTCTAAGATTCCATTTGACACAAGTCGTTTAACTATATTTTTAGAGATGTGACATAAGCGCCTGTGCCATAATGCTCCTGATGGAGTATTGTTAATTTTACGTTTAGTACCTCAAGATTTTGTATTAAGAGTTTCATTATAGGTGTCTACAGTATCAAGAAAATACAGATTATCATAAGCCAAAAGCGAACCAGTTCCAACAATATTTGAATTAAGACAAACTGAATTCGTTGTTTCCAATTGAACAAGAATAACCTAATTTGTCCAAATAAGAAACTGAAATTAAATTTCGTGTGAATGACGACATGACAAAAGTGTCTTTCAAATCTAAATAAAAACCAGTACACAACAATAATCTAAAATGCCATATAGCCTCCACCTCCACCTATTTGTCACCTCCAACATAGATCCATTTTTCAGAATCAATTGGCTTCCGGTAGTTTAGGCAACCCTTCATAAAAACACTGATGTTAATAGTTGCACCTGAGTCTAACAACCAAGTGTTACTAGGTACAAACACTAAATTAAACTCATAACATACCAAAGTAAAAAACATACCTTTCTTTGCACGCCAAGCATGATATTTGGCACATTTCTTCTTTACATGTTCAGTCTTATTGCAAAAGAAACATTTGCTTTCCTAAGTTTGTTTCTTTTGTTCTGGACCCTTAGCAGCTTCCTTCTTGGAATCATCCGATCTCTTCCCTTTGCCCTTAGCCTTCGAGGTGCTTGCAAAATGAGCACTTTCTCTCTTGCCTTGCTTTAGTCTTTCCTCTTCTTGCACGGAGTGTGAGATGAGCTCATTAAGAGACCATTTATCCTTTTGACAATTATAGGATACCTCAAACTGATTAAACGATGCAGGAAGAGAAATCAACACCAAATGAATGAGCAAGTCTTCTGAGATTTCAAGATTTAATGCCTTGAGTTTAAAGACAATATTAGACATGCTCATAATGTATTCTTTGATATTCCTTTTGCCTTGATATCTCATGGAGATCAAGTTCCGAAGAAGAGTGCTTGCCTCCACCTTATCACTTTTTGCAAAGCGCTTCTTGATTTCAACAAGGAATTCTTTGGCACTTGTTATGTCTTCAGAAATAGTACCCCTAAACACCTCTGGGATGCCATGCTTAATGATCATTAGGCTCATGCGATTTGAGCGATCCCACTTCTCATAATGCTCATGTCTCCAGGAGTACTGGACACTGTAGGAGTAGGGGTTGCTCAATCGTTAATGCAAGATCCATATCCATGCAGCCAAGAATAATATCAATATTTTCTTTCCGGTCCTTAAAATTTGTTTCATTGAGGATTGGAACAAAATTTATATTGGCAGATACAAAAGCAATCGTTGCTGAATTGAGAACAGAAGAAATAAACTAATTATGCTCACATTATAAAAAAATAAATAAATTCAAATAATGGTTTAATTACCTAATGCTCCATTAATATCAAGTCTTTGGACAATAATATTAACTGCTAGTGATATCCTTGTTGTAATGGTCAAACACCGATAATAATGCATGTTCGATAACAAACCTATCTTTAGATTGATTTTATTATCAACTCGCAAAACCTTATAATTATCACGTGTTTACCATTACAAGTGTGTATACAACCCGGCCAAGTATTAATCTTTCTTTAGGCCGATCAATGCTCACATGGATAAAAAGAATACACACAAACATGTAATCGTTTTTGTAGAACTTTGTATAAGAATAGTTTTACTGATTGTGAGATGTTTAGCACATTGGATTACAATAAAGTACCTTCTGTAAATCTTAATTGAGTAATAAACGAGATGTGGTTATACATACTTATCTCATTTATGTGTTATTTGTTCATATTCTCTAATTGCAATGGTTCACATTCAATATTGTTTTATTTCTTTTGTTGTTATTTGTTCTTGTTTGAGCACTAAGTTCACAAGAAATTGGTATAAGAGTCACTAAAAAAAATTGGTATTCATTGGGTTATTTTACTGAGGTTGTAAAAACCGTCCAATTTAGAATAATTTAGTAGATTGTATAAATTGGTAATAATAGCGGGGTTTTGTTGTTTTAAGATGAATTCCTTAATAAATATTTACTAAAATTTATATTTATTCAAATTTACTTTAAATAATAATAAATAATCTTTTTAAAAGAAATTAATTTAATAATATATATTTAGAATATTAGATCAAAATAAATTATATTAAACAAATTATATTAATATAATATTAACTATTATATTGCACTTTTTGTTACCATATAAAATAAATAATAGAAATAATAAAAATTGGGTTTGATTTTTTATATTTTTATATTTATATTAATTTGAATTTTATTATAAATAACTAAAATTTGATAACTAAGATCCATTTTATGACATATACTGTTTTTTTATTTTTTATTTCCTATACTCTCCCTAAAGTTTTCATGAAATAAAACTTTTCTTCCGGATGAAAAACATTCAGCTAAAACTTCTTCCAAAAATTATTAAAAAATTTAGTTATAATCAAATGAATTTATGTATAATTTTTTTATAGTTATAGTTATAATAAATTAGGTATTACTTTTGTTGAATTATAAAATATAAACGTCAATTCCCTCCACAACAATCTTGTATATTAATTTTATGTTCTTTATCGACAAAGATTAGTTGTTAATCTATTGTGAGTAGAGAAATTAAACCCATAACTTCTCTTAATTTCCTTCCAAACCATATATATATATATATATATATATATATATATATATATATATATATATATATATATATATATATATATATATATATATATATATATATATATATATATATATATATATATAAAATATGGGGAGAGTCGTAATCTCAACTATGTGCACCATTCCAAATCAACAAATCCATTACTATAACTCAATATTCTACAACATTATCTCACGGGAATAACTATATTAATAGTTACTTCATAATTTTTATTTTTAATTGTGATTTGGAATAAAATTCATGAATTTTTCTTCATTGAATTATATATATATATATATATATATATATATATATAATTTTTGTTATTTTATATAATTTTTTTAAAATAATTAAATTTAAAATAAAAAATAATAGATACTTAAATAAGTAAAATAGAATTAAGAATAGTTGGTGTTTAATTTTTTCTTGCAAATTTGTTATAAAATTTTATAAAAAAATCCTTTCTACTATTTTTTCTACAAATTTTAATTAGTAAATAATTTCTTCAAGAATAATTATTTTCTACCAAATTTATAAACGAATTAAGCATAAGATAGGGGTGTTCGACCCAGACCGCTTACTTGGAATAAGGGTGGGGAACTTAAACGAATTAAGCACAAGATAAGGGTGTTCGACCCAGGCCGCTTACTTGGGGTAAGGGTGGGGAACTTAAACGAATTAAGCACAAGATAAGAGTGTTCGACCCAGGCCGCTTACTTGGGGTAAGGGTGGAGAACTTAAACAAACTAAGCACAAGATAAGGGTGTTCGACCCAGGCCGCTTACTTGGGGTAAGGGTGGGGAACTTAAACGAACGTGAGAGAGAACACGTGGAAAAGTCGTATAGTTGCGAACCGTTCTTTTTATTTATTGAATATGGGTGCCTCGTTAAAACCTCTCTGGCTAAAACCCTCCTTAGGGAAAAAAGACCAGGTGAGGAAAAAGAGTACACCCAAGGTTACAAGTATTCGGCTAAGTACAATATATATTTAACTGAAATAGAATTTGAGGTGGGACACATTCCAGGTGTTGGGTATTTCTTCCCCAGATAAGTGTTCAAGGCGATAAGCTCTTCCTCCCGCGTCTTCATGTATACGGTATGAGCCATCCCAATTGGTGGAGAATTTGCTATCCTTCTTTCTTGCACTGCTGGCCATTCTCCAAACTAAGTCCCCGATTGCGAATGATCGTGGACATAGGTTTGCGTTGTATTTTCTGGCAGCTCTTCGTTTGGCAGCTAGATTACGTATTTAGGCCTTTTCTCTGAGTTCGGGTAAGAGGTCGAGATGGGTGGCCATGTTTTGGTGGTTGTGGGTTGGGTCGTATAGTTCTCGGCGTAGGGATGGTTCGCCAATTTCTACTGGTATCATGGCGTCTGCGCCGTAGACTAGGCTGAATGGGAATTCGTTTGTTGATGATTTAGGGGTGCATCTGTAAGCCCATAGTACTTCTACTAATTCTTCGGGCCATCGACCTTTGGCGGTATCCAATCTCTTGCGCAGCTCCACGAGGATAACTTTATTTGCCGCCTCTGCTTGTCCATTGGTCTGTGGATGTTCTACAGAACTTGTGATCTGCTTGATGCCTAGTCCAGTGTAGAACTTAGCTAGCTCTTTATCAATAAATTGTCGGTCATTGTCTGTGATGATGGTATGTGGCACACCATATCTGTAATATAATGTCCTTCCACACAAATTGTTGAACTTGCTGGGCCGTGATGGTAGTTAGCGGCTTGACTTCTATCCATTTAGTGAAGTAATCGACAGCTGCAATTAGGAATTTTACCTGCCCTTTGCCGGGTGAAAAGGGGCCGAGAATGTCCATTCCCCACTTAGCGAATGGCCATGGGGATAGTATGTGGTGTAGCTGTTCTTGTTTCTGGTAAATAAGGTTGCCATGTTTCTGGCATGGTTTGCACTTTCTGACATAATCTTGGCAAGCTGCTTCTATGGTCGGCCAGAAATATCCGGCTTTAAGAACTCTAGTAGCCATGGTGTGTGCGCCGGAATGATAACCATAAATACCTTCGTGTAGCTCTTTGATAATGTATTGCGCTTGTTCTGCCGTGACACACTTAAGGAGGGGTTGACCATATCCGCGTTTGTAGAGGTCATCGCCTATCATGGTGTACCTGGCGACCTTAGCCAGCCAAGTTTTGTCTGCATCTAGGGGATTGCCGGTTTTGAGGTACTAGATGTAGGGGGTGGTCCAGTTTTGGTTTTGGGAGGGGGTGACGTTGTCAGCTGGGTCGTGGGTTAAATTTTGACAAGTGTGTGTGATGGAAGGCGTGGATAGTGTTTGCTGTAGTAAGGATCGGTGACGGTTTTTTAACTTGGTGCTGGCTAATTTGGAGAGGATATCGGCCCTGATGTTGTCGGTTCTTGGGATATGTTCGATGCAGACTTGTTCAAAGGCGGATTCAATGACTGCACGGACCAGATGGTAGTATTGTAGAAGGATGGGGTCTTTGATTTGGAACTCGTCATTTAGATGGCCTACGGTGAGCTTGGAGTCAGTTTTGCACGTTAATCTCTTAACGCCTACCTCACGGGCTAGGGAAAGACCGGCGAGGATGGCTTCGTATTCGGCTTGGTTATTTGACGTTTTGAAGACAAAGTGAAGGGATTTTTCAATGAGGATGTCGTTGAGGCCTTCTAGGACGATGTCAGCGCCGACACCTCTTGGGTTTGAGGAACCATCTACATGAAGCGTCCACTAGTCCTCTATGGGTGTTTGCTGTAGGTCGTTAACGAAGTCTAAGAGACACTGGGCTTTGATGGGGCCATGGGGTTCATAACGGATGTTGAATTCTAATAGTTCGACGACCCATGACGACATGCATCCGACTAGATCTGGTTTTTGTAATATTTTTTGGATTGGGTAGTCGGTTTTAACGGTTATGGTGTGGTTTTGGAAATATGGGCGTAGGCGACGTGCCGCGTGGACCAAAGATAGGGCCAGCTTTTCTTCCATCTGATATTTGGTTTCAGGATATTGCAGCGTTCTGCTCACAAAATATACAGGATGTTGCGTGCCTTCTATTTCTTGGACAAGTGCGGCGCTGACGGTATAGTCGGTGGCTGTGATGTATACAAGTAGGGGTTGATGGGTGTCCGGCTTGTGGAGGATAGGTGGGGAGGTTAGGGTTGTTTTCAGTTTTTGGAAAATTTGTTCACAATCATCTGTCCACGTGAACCGGGTGGATTTCTTTAGGAGTTGGATTATGGGTTGTGTTTATTCAGCTAGTTTGGGTAGGAAGCGAGAGATGACTGTGAGGCGGCCAATAAGGCGTTGGACCTCTTTAATAGTAGTGGGGCTGTGCATTTCGATGATGACCTTGCATTTTTCAGGGTTGGCCTCTATACCGCGCTAGGTTAACATAAAACCAAGAAATTTACCCCGGTCAACGCTGAATACACACTTGTCAGGGTTAAGGCGAAGGTTGTATTGGCGTAGTGCAAAGAAGACTGCTGACAGGTCCTCAGCGTGTTGGCGATGACTTGGAGACTTGACAACCATATCATCGACGTATACTTCGACACAGTGCCCCATTAGGTGGCTGAAAACCTTGTCCATCAGCCGTTGGTAAGTTGCTCCGACGGTTTTGAGACCAAAGGGCATGACCCTATAGAAATAATTGGCATCGTCCATGATGAAGGCGGTTTTGTGCATGTTTGATGAGGCCATGGGAATTTGGTTATATCCAGAATATGCATCCAAAAAGCTAAGCACCTTGTTTCTTGCCGCACCGTCTACGAGTCGATCAATGTTGGGTAAGGGGTAAGCATCACGGGGGCAAGCCTTGTTTAGGTCCGTGTAATCTACACGCATCCGCCATTTGCCATTGGGTTTCTTCACCAAGACAACGTTAGAAAGCCAAGTGGTGTACTGAGCTTCTTCTATAAATCCTGCGCTTAGTAACTTGTCGGCTTCAACCTTGGCTGCTTGCCGAAGTTCTTCGCCAAGCTTGTGTTTTTTCTGGGATACATAGCGGGCTTCTTTATATATGGATAGCTTGTGGGATGCCACTTGGGGGTCCACTCTAGGGAGGTCGGCGGCTGACCAGGCGAAAAGATCGGTGGTGTTGATGAGGATGGGTGTGATGGTGGCACGCTCGTCAGAGTTTAAACCGGTGCCTAGGTTAATAGAGTGACCATTGGGAAGCTCTAGAGGGGAGGTGTCCTCAACTGGTTCAAGGCAAACATCCCAGCTTATTTTGGGGTCAAGATCTTCGCCAGATAGGGCTATGCTGGAGCCAGGGGGTCGTTCGATATGGTTGGTTTGTTGGATTGGGAGTTGTGGTCGCAAGCTAGCCATGTAACATTCGCGTGCCAAGCGTTGGTCGCAGTGGATGGTAAGGATGTCGCCGGACGGGGCAGGGAACTTCATGGCCAAGTGAGGGGTGGAAACGACGGCGCCATGGGTATTGAGGGAAGGACGACCCAAGAGGATGTTGTAGGATGTTGGCGCGTCGACGATAAGGAAGCGGATTGGGATGGTTTTAGTTTGGGTCCCCTCCTGAAAGACGGTGTGGAGGTCAATGTAGCCCCTGGTGGATACTTGTTCACCAGAAAAGCCATATATTGGCTCGTCATATGGGACCATGGCGGTGTCAGGAAGTTGAAGTTTTTGGTAGGTGGCCCAGTAGAGGATATCAACGGAGCTGCCTTGATCAACGAGGACTTTTTTAACAGCGTAATTTTCAATTTCAACAGTGATAACCATGGGGTCATCTTGTTGATGGTCGAGGCCGTGAAAATCATCATCTATGAAGATGATAGGAGGCATACAACGTCTGTGGTGGGAATGGGTGATGTAGTTGATGGATTGGATATGGCGGAGGTGTCTTTTTCTGGCAAAAGAAGTGGATCCTCCGCTAGCGAAGCCACCAGAGATGGTGTTAATGGTGCCACGCAGGGGGGGGGTCGACAGGGGTGATGTCGGTGCGGGCCGGCTCCAGTTCTTGACTGGTGGGTTGGGCGGGGCGTCTGTCGTGACGGGAGTCATGTGGAGGACGTTTGTGATCGGATCGAGGGGGTGGCGGGATCGAGAGGAGGAGAAATGGTCATCTCTACAGATGAAGCAGCGAAAGTGGCCAACACAGACCAGTTCTTCTATTTTATCCTAGAGTGCTTTGCATTCTTCTGTAGTGTGACCATGGTTGCGGTGGTAGCGGCAATATTTGGTTATATCGGCGTTGAGAGGTGTGGTTGTCTTGCGTGGTGGAGGGATTAGATCAACTTGTAGGGCCTCGTCGAGGATGCGGGAGCGGGCTATGGTAAGAGGGGCGTATATGGTGAAGCGAGGTTCGCGGGGCTCGCGTGGGCGGGTATCAGGACGTGGGTTAGGTTGTGGGGTGAGGTTGGCAGTGGTGGCTGCATAGTCGTTGCAGAATTTGGTGTGGAGGGTTTGCATTTCCTCCATGCGGACATAGTCAGCTGCACGTAACTTGAGCTCGTGCATGGAGGCAAGTGGGTGGAGATAGACGTTGTTGGCGAAGGGGTCGGGTTGTAAGGTAAGGGCCATGCACTGGAGGATCATCTCCTGATTGAGGTGTGGTGTACGAAGAGCTGCCTTACTGAAGCGATCTATGAACGCTCTGAGTGGTTTGCTTTGTTCTTGTTTGATGCCCAGGAGGGAGATAGTGGTAGTTTGGTGCGGGCGGTTGCCAGCGAAATGGGTGGAGAACATGTGGGAGAGAACGTCGAAACTGTCGATGGAGTAAGGCGAAAGGGTTGTGAACCATTCTAGGGCAGGGCCCTTGAGGGTGGTGGGGAAGGCTTTGCAAAAGACTGCGTCTTGGGACGTGTACAGGGCCACATGGGTGATGTAGACTTTAAGGTGCTCGTCAGGGTCGGTTTCGCTAGTATAGCGATCCAGGGTGAAAGGTTCCCACTAGGCCGGAAGAGGGGTGTTGGCGATAAAGTCAGTGAAGGGGTGACGACGTCTGGGCTGGTAGGGAGGGAGCAGGTGAGGTGGGATGGGATGGTTGATCATAGCGGGGAAGGTAGAGGTGAGGTTGTGAGGAGGGATGTGGGTTGTCGGAAGGTATTGTGGGTTGTATGGTGGAACATGTGTGGTGTGTAGGGTGGTGGGTATGTTGTAGGGGATCTGGGTGGTAGGGAGGGTAGCGGCAGGGGTTGGGGGTGCGGTGAGCCCCGGTTGAGTAGATGGGAAGTGAGGGGGATGGGTAGAGGGGATGGGTGTTTGTTGAGTGGTGGTGAAGGTGTGAGGAGTGGGGTTGTACTCACTTTCTTCCTCTGTGGGCTGGAAGGCCGGAGACCTCGCAGCTTCAGAGGTTTCCTTGGCTTTTCCCTTCAGATTGGGATCAACTTCGATTTTTCGCCTCAGGCGAGAGTTCTCTTATCGTAGCGCCTCCATCTCGTCAGCGCTGCATTTCTTCAAATCTCGAGTTCTTGTTGTATCTTCGCTTGGCCGTCTAGGATGGCGGCCAGGTCAGGGGTGATGCCAGGAGGTCCAGAGGGACCAACATCCACCTGCTTGTTCATTCCAGCTTTGCTACGGGTGGAAACCATCTTCAGAGAAAAATGGGTACTAAAGGTGTTCGTCTCGTGTCCCACGGTGGGCGCCAATTGTTCCTATAGAAGAACAAATAAGATGAGTTAGACACAAGCGTCACCTTACCATGTAGTCCGCTATCTCCTTAGTTGGCCTCTTCCCGGTTGATACATGTTAGCTTGAACCCAGGAGGGGTTACCTGCAGAAGAGTCTCCGACGCTCAAGTAAGTCAAAGCTCTCAGAAGGTCAAATCAGTGATTAATGAATGCGTACCTTTAATTACTGGGGTCCACGCGTATTTATAGAGCATTAATGATGTCTGATTACCTCATGGGCCGGACCTTGACTTGGGCTTTAACTTGGGCCATGAGTGGGCCTGGGCCCTAACCCAGGCCCTTAAGACCTATTGAACGCGGGGGCTTCTATTTTCACTAAGTTTATTGGAGTTGTCGACCTGGACTTTAATCTTATCGGGTTTGCTGGGGTAGCCGGCCTAGACCGGCTACCTACCTTGACGGCTTATATTGGTTACATGAGGTGTCGGTTATTCTTCTAGATGTATAGGCTAAAATCGGTACAAATTAGGCTGAATACTTGGCTGCCTTGATATATGCATTGTTTACTTATTTGGTCGAGTTTGGTTAGGTGTGGTACATATTCTTTCAGTCCTAAAATTATTAAATATAATATACACTCATTATAAATAATATTAACGAATACTACGTTTTAAATAAACTAAATATGCTTTTTCCTTGAAATATGGTGTTATATTATTTTTATTTCTAATATTTTTTCCCTTTTGTTTATACCTTTTTTAGTCCTTGTTACTTTATTTTATTTCTTCCAGTATACTTTTTTGTTTTTCTTTTTAATATGTAAGTTATTTGTATCAAGTTCTTATCATATATGTTTAAAAAGACAATCAAAATGGAAAAAAAAAATAACTAAAAGACAATGCAGATTAAAAAATAAAGACCATAATAAGAATTTGGAAGAACTAAAAGTAAAAGGAAATTATAAGAATAAAATTCAAACACCAATTAGATTCTAAAAGTAATAATTATATGGAAGTAACTTATTTTAAAAGTATAACACTTAAAAGTCTCCCACCTACCTAAAAGATGTGTTCCACGAGAAGTCTAACAACGTGGTATGCGGTGCCTAAATTACTTTAGGACTACACGACTGAAAAGAAGTTTATAGTCTTTTGATGCTACTCTGACCTAATTTTCTTAACATGAGTTAGGCAGAGGTAACTAAAAGGAAAAGAAATTATTTTTAAACTTGATCGAGAAAAAAATTAAATATATTTTAATGATTCAATTATTCCTTATAGTCTAACACGGTTTGGATTGGTTTTATAAAAAGAAAACATAGAGATAAAAGATATTTAATTTAAATTAAAAATATTAAAATAAAGTTAAAATTAAATTTGGAATTACATAATTTTAAATTTCTTTCTAAAATTCAAAACACTAACTTTATACATAATTGCGTTAATTGTAATTTTTGTTCTAGTATATATATTTTTGTTCGTTAGTCTATTCTAGTAGGTTCAATTTTATTACGGAGTAAACAAATGTAATTTCATTTAAGTATATTAAATCTGTAATGAGAATTCAAATAATCGTCGAAATGTCTAATAATTGTCACCCAGCAGCAATTTGCACAATAAAAAGAAATGAAAACTCGAAAACTCTCAGTTTACTACGTGTTCACCCGACTTGCATAAACAATAAAAAAATCATTTCTTTCATTATTTTTATTCAAAACTATTATTAGATTTTTTGAATTCGTTAATTTATCGTTTTTATTAGTTAAAAAAATAAATTTAATATTTCAGTATTTCGAGAATGATAAAGGTGAAAACTAACTAAAATTTGAAGAGGTTAAAAAATATTTTAATAAAAAATATTCATTGTAATTTTAAATTAATTATAACCTTAAATAAAAAATGTTTAATAAAAAACATGAATTTTAATAAAAACACCGTTATAAAATTTATATTAAAATTAAATTTGGTTTAATTTGGTTGGAGATAAAATTGTTCAATTTTAGGAAAACATTGAAACTAGATTGAACAAAAAAATCACCGAACCAAATTGAATATAAAACATTGATTCTGACACGTGACACGTTGTTGGATTAACAAGTGGACATTTTATAAAAGAAAAAAAGTTGAAAAATAAAAAAATAAAACCAAACAAATTACAAAGTGACACATGACATTACCTTTAATTATTTTCAGTGTCATATTAAGCTAAACTGATCTTGCTTAATCTAAACTGATCTAGTTTAAGCTAAACTGATCTCGCTTGAGCTAAAAATTCTCGCTTGGGCGAGATTGCAAACAGGAAGCACTGTAGGTTTTTGTGATTTCTCGCTTAAGAGAGACCCCTTTGCCTGAGCGAGATAACTCGTCGCTCAAAACGGAAGTTCGTCGCCTGAGCGAGAGTTCGAGCAAAAACCAGGGCGAGCTTCTACTACTCTCTCCTAGGCGAGACATACTCGCTTGGGTGAAAATACTAGTTCTTGCCACTGTTCACGGATGCAACAACCAGACATTCGAAACCAAACAACATCTCAATATTTTCCAAACAACCACAACT
This sequence comes from Vigna unguiculata, assembly GCF_037176805.1. Classification (NCBI taxonomy): domain Eukaryota; kingdom Viridiplantae; phylum Streptophyta; class Magnoliopsida; order Fabales; family Fabaceae; genus Vigna; species Vigna unguiculata. Next base: position 14,916,440 of record NC_140794.1, on the reverse strand, counting down.
GCATACAAGCATTATAAACGCGAAACTGAATTGAAAATAGACAGATACTAAGAATACATTAAAAAAAACCTAGCTTCTCTTTTTTGAATTCTTATATAATTATATACACTACAACACCACCATGGAATCTCACCAAGAGTCTTATGGAATTACATCTATCTCACACCACATTCTTGTTTCTCACACCAGAACCACAATTTTATCTCAAGCATTATAATTTCAAGTCAATCCTCAACCAACCAATCAATACATGATTCATTCCATACACAGTACAACAAAGTCTCAGCCTCATTCAATCTCATAAACCATTCATGACATCATTGTTAAATTATATATTAACACTACAAGAAAGTTACATATTAGCGAGGGAATAATCCCTAGCGAATCCCTTCGTAAAACGATTCAACGAGGGATTAGTGAGGAAATAGCGAAGACACTACACTGTAGCTAAAATATAGGTAGCTAAGTAGCTAGAGAACCACTTTGTCGCTAATCCCTAGCAAACAGGTTGTAGTTAATCCCTAGCAAACTGATTGTAGCTAATCCCTAGCTAATCCCTAGCAAAGTGATTGTAGCTAATCCTTAGCTAATCCATAACAACTCGGTTGTAGCTAATCCTTAGCTAATTCGTAGCAAATGGGTTGTAGCTAATCCTTAGTTAATCCCTAGCAAAGTTGTTGTAGCTAATCTATAGCTAATCCCTAGCAAACTGATTGTAGTTATTCCCTGGCTAATCCCTAGCAAATAGGTTGTAGCTAATCCATTGCTAATCCCTAACAAAATAGTTATAGCTATTCCCTAGCTAATCCCTATCAAACTTATCCCTAGCTAATGCCTAGCTAAGCCCTCGCTAATTGAACAATTTAATATCTAACTAATCCCTAGAAAAATCGTAGCGAATTGAATCAATCCAAAATATTCCATGCTTTTACTTGTACCTTATGAAATGCATTTTGACACAAATATAACATTAAGTATAAATCTTGCCAAACATTTTATATGAAACATGTCAAATGTTACTACATTGAAAATAATAAAAGTGATGAACATAATGAAAGTAGTCTTCACAGTTGGTAACATACATCATTAAAATACATTTTTAAAAACAAAATAAAACATCATCATCTTCATATTTTCTTCTTGCCATGTTTCATGATAAACGGTGGTGAAGATATCTTTAATGCAGGAAATATTTGTGTCTTGAAAAACTCCATCTGTGTATATCAAAATTTATAATAAGTATGTTAATGTATATGATTGATGTAGTAATGATATCCTCCAAATGTATATAATATATAAGTATTATTACAAAGTCATAGATATTTCTACAAAATAAGAAAATGAATACCATCTTTTTCAAGTGTTGTCCAAAGCTTATTGACCCTCCAGTGTGCACCATAGCCTCTGGCTTGGCAGCCCTATTGTTTTTACCAACAATAAATTTCTTTTTCCAGTCTTGTGTTATCCATGTGTCAATTAAAGCGTCCCACATCTCAGTCCTTATTCCTCTTGGCCCAAAACCTTTTAAGTCTTCTATATTGTCCGAGTTTGCTCTTTCTCTTGCCTTTTTTCTTGCGTTAGCTAAAGAGTTAGAATAACGATCCACAATTATACCAACAAGAATATTGGTGTCTTCGTAAAACATAGGCACCCCTACGCATGCAGATTAGTTTCAAAGTATTGCCCTCTTTTGCGGTCACAACAATCCACCATAATTATGTTTCGGACTTTAAGAATAGTTGAACCAAAATTGCAACTTTCTTGATGCAAAAATAAAAATTAAAAACTTCAAAAGTTGAGTCTAAATTTTTCGATAAAGTGCTAATGCACATGCTCAAGTCTTTTGTTGGATTAGTACAATGTCCTTCTAAATTAGCAAGCATTCACAGAACACATAACACAGAACAAATGCTATCATATTTTCCTCTGTGGGAATACGAATTATTCCTTATGCTTTTTAAACGTATATGCAACAAAGTGTAATTCAATGCGTGCAATTTTTGTTTTATACATCATCATTTCTTTAACCTAATTATAGCATAGGAATTTTGTAAAATCATAAAGAACAACACCACTCAAATAGCTAAGAATAATTAACATGCCCACAAAACACCATAATTGACCTATTCTCGCATTAAATGAACCCTTAAGCACAATCATAGCCCCTGCAACATTATTGTTGTATCATGTTTAACCATCTTTCAGTTCATTCATGATGGTGACTTCTAATGCCAGACTCTATTCAAAAATTTGAAAGTAGAAAAATGAGATCTGCTTTGTAGCCACTCCCACTTTTTCAGAACATAAAAGAAGACAAGTGAACCCAAACCAACAAAGAAGGAACAAAGTAGTGGTAGTATCTTTCCTCTAACTGGTTCAAATTCTCTCACTGTTTTGGACTTGACAAACAACAGCTTCTCAGGTTCCATCCCTTATATTCTAGCTAACTTTGGAGATCTCACCCGTCTCAGACTTGCAAACAATTATCTCACAAGAACCGTTCCTTCTAAACTTGGCCTCCTCACTAAGTTGAACTTCCTTGATTTATCATTCAACAATCAAGTAATGTTCATAGCTAAATTGCAACATCGCAACCTTTTAAGACTCTATGCATGCTGCTTGGAGGAAAACGAAAAGATACTTATATACGAGTATATGCCAAACTCAAGTCTTTACTTTCACCTGTTTGGTATGTTTTTAGATTGCTTTTCACAAAAATTGGTATTAGTTAATATGTCATGTGGTATTACTATGGGTTTTAAATTGTTAGGTTCTTTCAAAGGGAATAATGGGAAATGCTATAATATCCTTTGGTATTTTTTTTCACGTGTTAAGGAAAAAACTTAGCATTTGCAGTTTTGCTAAATGGCTAGTGTTGTTTAAATCCCTTTTGTCTTCTTGAGTTGACAGATGATGAGAAAAGAAAACAACTTGATTGGAAAGTAAGATTAAGCATTATCAATGGAATAGCAAGAGGTCTTCTATACCTTCACGAGGACTCTCGACTCAGAGTAATTCATAGAGATCTCAAAGCTAGCAATGTTCTATTAGACCATGACATGAATCCCAAAATATTAGACTTTGGATTGGCAAAGGCATTTGAAATTGGACAGAACCAAGCAAATACAAAGCGAATAATGGGCACTTAGTGAGTTCTACTTACACCAAACATAACTTAAAAGTAGGACTTGTGAATGCTTATTTCAGAGTTTAGTTATTGAAAAAAAAGATGAAATTCCTTTTTATAAACTTGAAACAAGAGAAATTAACAAAGCTTTATTGACTTGCATCAGTGGATACTTGGCTCTTGAGTACGCTATGCAAGGATTGTTTTAAGTAAAATCTGATGTTTTCAGCTTTGGAGTTCTAGTTCTTGAAACCATTCGTGGAAGAAAAAACAATGGATTCTATGTGTTAGAACATGATGAAACTCTTCTTTTACACGTGAGTAATCCCTATGGTCTGATTAACAAATTATCATTAATACTTAGCAAAAGTATAACAATATCATTTAGAAGTTAACTACAAATAATTGTAGGCTTGGAGAACTTCTTTTACACGTGAGTAATCCCTATGGTCTGATTAACAACTTCTTTTGGTTGTACCTTGGTTTTAGCTTTTTATCTTCATCAATTTGAATATGGAGGAGAAATTGAAGGTGCTTAAAGATGAGGTTCATGTAGTTGAGTTAGAGTTGAAGAAGTTGTTATTTTACTTGTATGGTTTCTCAAATTTGTGTTTTACTTAGGATTTGGGGTTCTAGTTCTTAAGTGTATGTATTTTGTGCACAGATTGAAAAAGCTGAATCATGGGAGGAATCAATTGATGAAATTATTACTAGTTTTGAGAATAATCATCAGAGAAAGCTTTTGTACAATGTCTCCTTCTACTAGAATCTTGCAGACTCCCTAGAGAAAGAAGTGTTAATCTCATTCATTTTAGAATACCACTAGTGCAAAACCTCATGAAAACAATGAATCATGCTAAGAACACTAACTTCTTTGTTTCTCAGAATCAAGTATAGGAACCAATCTCTTTGCTTTTCAATAATTTTACTCTCAATGTGATATATAAATCAAAATATGGTAAAAGTAATTTGACAACAACAAAAATTAAAAACGCTAATAAGAAGACTAAGTCACATTTTAGGCTAATTCTATATTTGCATCTTGATAAAATAAGTAGTATTTTGTTGTGTCTGCAGTGCAGCAAATAACAGTTAGTGCTCTAACCTCTAACAGGTGAAAAAATGGTGAGTTGGCAGAGAACCAATCGATCAATCAATCAATCACTCCAAATAATCGTTTCGATGAAACTAAACTTGAACTCGATGACATTGTTGTAACCTTCTAAACCTGGATCTCTTCAAAATAGTTAATACATTAGGAAACTTCATTCTCCAAACAAACTTTAAAGAAGGTGAACAAAAAATGATAGAGGTCGAGCTAATTAACCTGGTTTTAGGAACAAAACTCGACGTTGTTGCCTTTCACGCTTTTCAGTATTGTCTCCGCGCTGAAATCAAAACCCTAACGTTCGCACTTCGTCACTTTATGAACTCCAACAACCTTCGTAGAGCGAGCTTCAGAACCTGCGAGTCTTCAACAGTTCAGCCAAAGGAATTTAGTATTGTGAGGTGATCTTCGAAGGCTTTCTTCGAACTTAGAAAGTGTTCGAAGAACAGTCACATGATGTCTCAAATAGTTTGATTCATTTTAAGGTTTCAGAAGATTAAATTTTACGTTTTATGGTTTCATTTATTGATTTTTATATTACATTCAGTATCATTCTCTTTCATTTGCGGCATTTACGTGTGTGTATATATATATATATATATATATATATATATATATATATATAAAAAAGAATTATATGCTAATATTAATAATTATTTTTTAAAAAATTAATTCTTCTAATATAAATATTTAAATTTTAAATGAATTTTAAGTGTATAATTAAATTAAGTTAAATATTCATATTTTATAAATAAAATACATACATACAATTTATTTTTATATATAATGTATCAGAAATAATTTATTTCATATTTAAAATGTTTAAAAAAATAAAAAATATAAAAAAATTACACCATAAATATAATAATATATATAATAGTATGTAACGATATAAATTAATTAAAAATCCTTTTATTTGAATAAATTAACATATAAAATAAAAAAAGGCAGCGTAAAAGATAGTAACTAATTAGCTACAACTTAGCTCCAATATTTATGTTGTGTTTAATCCCTAACTAATTAGCTATAATTTAGCTACCATATTAGGTTGTGTCTAATCCCTAACTAATTAACTACAACTTAACTACCATATATCGTGTTATTGTTAATCCCTAACTAAATAGCTACAACTTAGCTACCAATTATGTTGTGTCTAGTCTCTCACTAATTAGTTACAATTTAACTACAATTTTACTTTCTCGCTACTCCTTCACTAATTAGCAACAAATTAGCGAGCAAAAATTTCCCTCGCAAATTAGTAAATTTCTTGTAGTGAAATGATTCTAATTAATAAAAGAGATATTGCTTAGAATTTTATTACTACTTTCTTTATTTGGAAAAATGTGTCATAAAAACAAAGCACAAAATCAATTATCATTGGAAAAAAACGATTCTAAAAATTAAAATAGATTCTGCTTCTAAATATTAGAATCCCATCATTAACTTCTTGATTTAGAAGAAATGACAAAGTAACAAAGCATAAAGTGTAGGTGAGAATATAAAATTTTTTATTGCTGTTAGCTGTAAGAAAATGCAATGTGGGTGAATAGAGTATTTTAGACTAAAATAAAAGTAAGGCATAAAAAGAAAACACATAAAAAATTAAAAGAGTCTTTTTCTTTTTATTTATTGTTATTATTATCATCATATGATTATTATTGTTTAGAAAAATAAAAAATTTCAAAGAAAAAAACTTACTTATTTTTACGTTTTTTTTTATTTATTAGTTATTTTTCTATTATTAAATTTTTTTATTATGCCGTACGAAATTGAGTATTCACATGATGATCAGTAAATTTACTGGACGTTGTTTTGATACTAAAACAAAGGAGAAGAAAAGAAAGCACTAGAATAAAAAATGAAAAGAAAGAGAAGGTGAAATAATTTTCTAAGAACACTGAATGCAAGCATATGAAAGGAAACTGTCTCGAATTTTCTCCTACTATTGTCTTCTGTACTGTATATACCTGCTTATTCTGACTGGAGAAGAAAGGAAAATCGAAACCCAAATTCCTCTTCCCTTATGCAGCATGGCATATGGAAGCAACGGCAAGCGTGGCACAACGAACAGCGATAACTCTACCCAACACGACAACAACAGAGGTAATAACCACCACATCGTGAATATCTCCACTCCTTCTGTTACCACCACCACCATTTCCCTCCCTAACAACAACCCAAGCCCCACTCCAAATCACTTCCCCCAATTCTCCGGAACCGCTCAGTCCTTCAATAACACCGAAAACGGGTCACAAGATTTTAGCCGCGCCAAGATCAAGAGCCCTGTAACTGGAAATTCCTTCAACAACATCGGATCAGGTTCCCAAAGTTTCAGAGATGCAGAGATTCGTTGTTCCAAGGAATCTAGCAAACAGAGTAGATCTATTTTCTCCATCTTACAAAACCGTGCGCCCCAAGGCGGAACTCTCCACTCCTTCAATAATAACGGTAAGGGATCCCAGTGTTTCGACGGTTTCAAGCTCAACTGAGAGCACTTATGAGGTTTCCAATTTATCCATTTCTATCTGCTTTTAAAGTTTCAGACTTGTATTTCAAAACCTTCTATCGTACTATACTTATGTTATTTGCATATTGGTGAAGAAAAGATAGAACCGATAACAGAGATAAGCTTTGATTCTATGCTTATGTTATTTGCATATTGGCGAAGAAGAGAGGAACGAATGAGAGAGATAACCTGTTTGATTCTATGCTTCAATTTTATTACAGTTTCCGTACTTATGCAACACATACAATTAGGGGTTTTATTTTTATTATCTCTATTTTAATATTTGCCGTCCATAATAATATATTTTATAATTTATATTTATTTTATTTTAATTTTCTAACAAATTTAAATATTTGAAATTTATTTTTGTATTATATATATATATATATATAATTAAGAATTTTATATTACTACGTCTGTAAATAGTAAATTTTAATTTGATGAAATAAAGTACCAGGTACTGCGTTACCACAGAATTGCTTTTGGATGATGCTGAATTATTTTGTTGTTATAATATTCTGACAAAAATTGTTTGTATTATAGTGGTAGATGCTATGCCACTATATGATTCTTTAGGGATTTTTTATTAAATTATTTTGTTCAAAGTGGTATCCGATGCTATGCCATGGTTCTTAACACAAGGGAGTTTTTATTAGATGATTTTTGTTCATAATGGTATCCAATGCTATGCCGCTACGCATGATGATTCTTAATACAAGTTATTAAGGTTAGGGTTAAATATGATTTTTATTTTTAGATATTGTTATAAAAAATTTTATGATAGTTCTTTTATTAAACAATTCATCAATTTGGTTTAATTAATTTTATTTTTTTTTGTAATTTTTTTTCTTTTTTAACTTAATTTTATTTCTAACAAAAGACATATTACTCTGTAAATTGATGCACTTGAGTTAATATTTATTAAAAACTATTAACATTTTTATGTTTTCTGGTTATTTCTATTTATTTTTTTCTTAAGTTGTGTTTAATTTTGTCAATTTATTGTACTTATTGCTATTTTTTACCTATTAATATTGGAAAATAATTTTTTAATAACTACGAAAATAATATTTTTTAAGTGACTTTTTAATTTTTTTTCTTCTTTATATTGTAAAATTACTTAAAAAAAATATCATCTTAATAAAAAGAGTCATTAAAGTATCATTCTCCATTAATATTTTACAAGTGTTATACTTGTGTTTTTTAGAAGTTTATTATTAAAAAGTGTATCATCCAAAAAAGATGATTTGACAAGATGTCTTAATTTGGCACAAAGAGAAAGTCACGTATTTAGACAGGGAAAATGAAGTTTTGGAATTTTTTTTTTCTTTACAAAGTTGACAAACTTTCTATAGATAGATTAAACTTGATTAATTTTTTTCTTTTCTTGTAGGAAATTATGAAAGTTGTGAGTTTTTTAAAAAAATTAAATATTTATTTTATTCTTATATTATCACCTTAGTTCAATTTTGATCCTTAGTTTGATGGACGTTCAATTAAGTTTTAATTTTTGTCAATTTTGATCAATTTCATCATTTTTATTAATGGTATTTAAATAGTTAACATTTATAAATATTGCATGCCAAATTCATAGTTTTTTTTTAATATTTTTTTAATATTTTCAATTAAAAAAATTATTTTGTGTCAAGTCAACATCGTTTCACGTATCAATGTTAGTGTCACGTATCAGTTTGTAACATCCCATTTAATAGCTTTTGCACTATTAAATAAAATATTATATCATGATAACCCAAAATAGATAGTAAGAAGGGGACTGATATATATATATATATATATATATATATATATATATATATATATATATATATATATATATTACCAATACACTCATCCAAATAACTATAAACGAACTAGTTCTATTTACAGCCGATACTAGAAAAGGGTTAACAAACACACCCAAGGTTTAAATGGAACATAGAATAGAAACTACTACTAGATATCCACTGTCACAGTTCAACTCCTATCGAGGAGGAGAGTATCTTCGCCTGCACTTGTATCTGCTCACACCAAAATAGGTGATTATTGCAAAAAGAGAAAACACACAGAGGAAACAACATGGCAAGAAGGGTAAGCTAACTTAATTAAGAGAAATCATGTAGTTCAATAATATGTATAACTCATAACTTATCACATTCGTCATAATTAATTAAGCTCCCATAACACAGTATAATATACATGACTCTAGACTCAATATCTAGTTATCTACTAAATGATGTTAGTTATCTACTTAATATACGTGGTACCTACTTAATGGTGTTGGTTATCTACTAACGGAAATGATCTAATTGATACTAATTTACAAAAATGAGGACCTAATTGAGACTAATAAAAATACGAGGACTAACAAAAATGAGGACCTAATTGAGACTAATAAAAATACAGAAACAGAACCAACGAAGCATTTTAACATAAAATTTAGGGTTAAATATGTTTTTGGTCCCTCAAGTTTCAACGAAAATTGGAATTAGTCCCTCTTCAAAACTTTTGACCAATTTAGTCTTTCATCTTTCAAAATGTGTGAATTTAGTCCTTTTAACCAAATTTTGTTAAATTTTTTTGACGTTTCAAGCGCATTTCATGATAGTATTTAAATTATTTATACTGTTTGACACATTTTTGTTTCAATGTTAACTTAATTACTATCATGAAATGCGCTTGAAATGTCAAATAAACTTAACAAAATTTGGTTAAAAGGACTAAATTCACGCATTTTAAAAGATGAAGGACTAAATTGGTATAAAGTTTTGATGAGGGACTAATTCCAAAATTTACTAAAACTTGAGGGATCAAAAACATATTTAACCCTAAAATTTATATATTTAATATTATTGTCACCCATTCAATGAAAATGAATAATACTTTATTATAGATATAACTATAAAACAAACTATACTAACGGATTGTCCATCCGATGAGCAACCATGTTGTCATGTTTTAATCTTCATTGCTTTTTTATCAATTTTAAAAAATGAATTTATTCTTTTTTTTTATTAATATACTTATTTAAAAAACAAGTTTAAGACTAAAAGATAATTTATCATAATATAACCAATAATTGAGAGGCATAATTACTAAAATATTATGATAAACAAGTCATAATTAAAAATTGTCAATAAAAAAATATATACAAAAAGGTCATGAGATAAAAAGATAGTGCTAGATATTAAACATATTTCACTACCAAGTGAGATCAAAGAAAATTTCCTTTTTTCTTTTTTAAGAATGGAAGGAGAAGATATAAAAAATAAGGAGAGAGATAATAATTTTTTTTTAACTTTTCTTTTTGTAATATAACAAAATAAAATTAGGTAAAGATGAAAGATAAATACAACATGTGAAAAAAAAAGACAATTAGAATAAAAAATAAAATATTATCTTAATAATTTATTTTCTTTATTATATTTGATTTTATATTTTACAATTTATAGACATTAAATGTTATACTCTATAATAGAAATAAAAAATACCTAATTTTATTTTTATTAACTTTTCAATATACTATTATCTAATTTAAAAAGATTTATATTTAAAAATTTTTAAATATAAATAATTTAACAAATTTTAAACATATATAATTTTTAAAAAAATTAAAAAATTAAAAAATTGAAAAAGTTGGGGGCCGCGGCCCTCCCTACTTCAACTATGCTCCATCACTGCTAGTAACAATATTCTTAGTTTCATCTTTCCATATTAATATGGTGTTAACAAATTACATTGTGGTAATAGAGACTTGGTTCTCACACACCTTGATTCTGTCCAATAACTCCTTCCAAAAATAGAAGAAGACGAATTTTAGATGAATTTTTGAAAAGTTCTGATCAGGGAAAACGAGGTTTTTTGCGAAATGGAGAAGGAAGGAAACACTTCCTTTGAATATCAAAATTTGATTTTAATTTTTTGACTTAATTACCAACAATGGGCATCCGTCGATAAACAACTACAATAACCTCATCAACAAATATTATCGATATATAATTAATTCACAATTACCAAACTCATTTACTGATGAAAAGTTTTATCGATAAATAAAAAGTGAACATTTGCCACTAATTTCCTTCAATAATAACTTATTATTGACGGTATTACTAAATTCGTGTCAACAAATTCATCCTATTAGTGTAAAAATGCACCATAAAAGAACGTCACAACCTGTGAATAAACAAACAATATTAACAAAGCAAATAATTGTTTCCAACTCTCAATCTACCTAATTGTTTTCAATTGAAATTTATTATAATATGTAAGGCAAAAAGTAATACTAAATAATATTTAAGAGAACAGTGTAATTTCAAATATATATATATATATATATATATATATATATATATATCATTTATCAAGAATTCTAGTATATTTTAACTTTTTAATGTATATAAATTGTGACATCCTAAATATTATTATTTATACATATTAACTTTTTATGCCAAATAAAAGAAAAATCATATGATAATTCACAGTTGAATATTTTCTTAATTTTATATCAATATATATATATATATATATATATATATATATATATATATATATATATATATATATATATATATATATATATATATATATATATATATATATATATATACTTTAACTCTTATCTTAACATCTTCCTTTATTGTTGTATACATTATGGATACATTTTTTCCATACAATTTTATCGGTAAACTAAAAATAAAACCTAAATTTAATATAATCATATAATTGGTGGATTTAGTACATTAATGAAAAAAGATTTGTTTCTTTAATTTTATTAAAATGATATAATTTTTTCTTTTAGAGTAAAACCTAAAGTTAATCTAATTCATTTAATTCTGGGTTCTACAATCTGGAAGTTTCGTTTAGTCTAATTAAAATAATATATATATATATATATATATATATATATATATATATATATATATATATATATCTTGGATAGAAATCAATTTGATAAAATAGAATAGTCGAAAAAATGAACCATATCCATGTGAAAACAAAGAAAGTAGGACAGATAGGTGATAATTATGAATTTCTAAAGTCAATTAACTCATCCTTGTAAATCAGAATAAATTGCTAAAATCAAAAGGAGTGTACTAAGGGTCGGCCACTAAAGCTTTAATAAATTATATTAAATTATATAGCTCTTGACTAGAGATGGCAAATAAATCCGACCCGTGGGTATTGTCCGAACCTGTCATCGTTTTAACGGAGAATACCCGCATTGATTGGTATGGGTGTGGGTATGGAGAATCCCGACTTTTTCAATTGGGTATGGGGATGTACATATCCCCGCCATAATACCCGTCCCCTCCATATCTCCCTCCTCGTTTAAATTATTAATTAAAATATTCACAATTAATTAAGTAACCATATATATATATATATATATATATATATATATTTATTTATATATATACTTTCTATTTTTTATTTCTTCTAATTATTTGGTTTGTCATAAAATTCATTCGCATCTCCAATATATTTTTCATCTTATTATAACCTTTATGTAATTATGTTAAAATGATGTATGTTAATTAAAAATTTTGTATGCCTCACATTTGAATATTTTTATTATTTTTTACATATTTTTATTTATTGTATATTTTCCTTTCACACGAGAATGTTTATACTCTCAATTTAAGGTAATCTAAAAAAAATATTTACTTATTATTAATTTTTGTTTAATTTGAAGAACTCTTTTGTTTCGTTAAAAAAATTTTCGTTATTTTTCCACCATTGAGTATATATGTTGATAGTTGAAAAGTTTTCTTAGATCTCTGAGGTATTTTTCATCTTATCATACCCTTAATTATACATTTGATTTCTTTTGTGCGATTTCTTTTAATAGTCTCTCAAATTATTTCTGAGACACACATTTGTTAATTTTTTAATATTTTTATTTATTGTTTATTTTCATCATGTAGAATAATATTTCGATATATTCTATCTAATTATTTTTATTTTCTAACTCATTACTAATCATACTGTAATTTTTTTACTTTAATTGTATAAATAAATTTTATTTACTACAATATAAAAATTTAATGTAATTGCTGTGAATATTTTTTTGTCACTATCAAACATATATTGAAGTTCAAAAGATACAAAATCTATGTCAAAATTTTATTATTATGTTTATTATTTGTTCTTTGTGTTATTTTGATCAAGTGATGTGTTATAACTTTTATTAGTATATAAAAAAGAGATCATTAAAATTTAAAAAATTGAAGTAAACAAACATTTAAAATATATTTTAATTTGAATATTTATTTTTCTTTTATATTTTTTTTAAATATTTTTTAATTTTATCAACTAAGTTTCGTTAATGTTTGTAGTTTGCAAATTTAATAAATGTTTTGGCTTTCATGAAATTTTATTTAGTATTCTAATCTAAAATGTAAACAATTATAATTTATTTCAAAGTATTTGATACGAAAGAATCATCCTACTAATATTGAATATTTGATAATATTATGTTTTCTTTACCTAATTTTTTTTTCTTTTATAAAAATTAATATTGAAGTAGTTAGAACACGGGTACGGGTATGTGTACGAGATTATACTCGTTACTCGGTGGGGATGAGGATGAGACAAAAGTTTGATACCCGTTGAGTTTGGGTATGGGGATGAGGATGAATTTTTTCTGCGGGGATGGGTATGGGATAGCGAAACCCGTCCCCGTCCTGCCCCATTGTCATCCGTACTCTTGACCCTTATAAGTGGCGGAGCTCTTGGCGTCCCAATTTTAATAATATAAATTAATACATAAATAAATATTTTTTAAAATTTTTTATATTTTATGTATTTAATTCTCAAATTTTTATATACCTATAAATCATTTTTCACATCTCAAAACAATTTTAAGATCGTCATTTACTTAATCATTTTTCAATTATATACCTATTATTATTATTTTTAATAGGGAACCAAAACAATAAAAAAAATGTAAAGAGAAACAATCAAGTGAATGTATTATGGAATAATGTATTTTTTTTTATACAAGAAAAGGAAAAAAGTCAAACTATATATCACACTTTCTACAAGGAAAAATAGAAATAAAAGAAAAACAAACTAAGGTTAACCAAAAAAAACTAACCAAAAACTAACTAAGGTTAAGAGCCCTTCAAGCTGGGAGTATAAATTGAACATTTCCTACTTGGAACATATATTATTGAACTTAGCATGTTGCAAAAGCTTAGTAAGGATATAACAAGCTTTGGTTTATATAGACAAAAACTTAAGTAAAAAAATTATTAATTTTCGCCCTCACATATTAGCAAACTATCTGAATATGCTTTGTTTTCTCATGCATAACCAAATCGATGCAATGTGGACAACAGATTGAATATCACATTACAACAAAGCAAGACTTTTATGAGTAGTACCAATGTCGTCAAAAAGATACTTCAGCCATTGGATTTCGTAAATGATGGCAGTCAATGCTCTATATTCAGCCTCCGAAGATCTCCTAGAAACAACAAGTTGCTTCTTTGAACACCAAGAAATAGGAGAGCTTCCAAAATAGTTGATGTATCCTGTGATGAAATTTTTGGTCTCTACACAGTCGCCCAATCAGAGTCACTATAACCTTTAAGTTAAGCTTCACTATTAAAAGCAAGAAAGATACCTCTTTTAAGAGTTTGCTTCAAATACCTCAAGATTCTCATAGCAACCTAACGATGAACACTAATTGCCTCAATTGGTAAACAACATAGGTGATATCAAGGTGAGTATTAGTCAAATAGATAAGCCTTCTTATGAGTCTTCTATAAGATAAAGGCGGAGATGGTTTCTTCCATATCAATAGTTACTTTACGAGTCATAAAAGTGGCAGTTGGAGCAAAATTAGTCATTCTCGCATCTTCAAGGACCTTTGCCTTTGACATAAATGTATTTTATTTTCATTTCTAGTAACCTATAGATTAAGAAAATATGTTAATTTTCCAAGATTTTTAATTTTGAAAGCTCCATTAAGAAGAACAATTAAAGTACCAATTTAATTTGTATTATTTCCAGCCAAAATCACATCATCAGCATAAATAAGAGCAACAATTTTACAAATTTTAGTTTCTTAAGAAAATAGGGAATGATTACTAGTAGACCTAGTGTAGCCGCCTTGTGAAAGAAGACAAGTGAATATTTTTTATACCATTATCTGCAGGCTTGTCTTAGTCTATAAAGAGACTAACTAGAATAACTACTACACATGCTTGGAGGAAGTTGTTATATATATATATATATATATATATATATATATATATATATATAATTCACCATGTAAAAATGTATTATTGACATCAAGTTGTTTGAGATATCAATTATGATAGACAACAATAGCAAATAAGAGCCTAATTGTGGTATGTTTGGCAACAAAGGATAAGGTGTCAATAAAATTTAGCCTTCTAATTAGGTATATCTTTTAACAAGAAGCCTAGCTTTATACATATCTATAATGCCATCAACTTCACCTTTGATTTATATATCAATCTATAGCTTATTGCAGATTTGTCATTAGGTAAATTAGTCAAAGTCCAAGTCTGATTATTTTTTAAATCATTAATCTCATCATTCATAGCTTTTCTCCAATGAGGATAATTACAAGCTTCATGAAAGTTTTTAGGCTCACGATCAATATCAATGACAAGAATAACATGTTTAAAATTCAAATATGACCCGTCATAACTCATGAATTCAGAGATATGATATCTAATAGGAGAAACCTTACCATTGTTAAAGGAATTTATGGTTACCTAATAGTCTTTGAGATATGAAAGAGGATTTCTAACCCCAACAACATGAGTATTAATAGAAATTAAATCATTAACACTATTATGATCAATATGGACAACTTGTTGATCATCTTATCACAAGAAGCAGAAAGAGAATCACGATTTAGAGTATTGTGAAAATTGTCATGTAGAGGCAAAGAACTTGGTTGGGCAATATCAATACATTGATTATTACTTTGATAAGGGAACGTATTCTAATGGAAAATAACATTCCTAGAGACATATCTGATATGATGAACCATATTAAACATAAAATACCCCTTTGTATTAGGTTTATAGCCCAAAAACATATTAGGACTAGCTCTCGAGTCCAACTTAGTTCTATGAGCAGTAATAGTGCTTGTAAGACCCATGAAATTAATTAATTAATAAATGCAGGTGGTGGTAACTTTGATGTCATTAAATGTACATGGTGTGATGTGAAAAAGTACTAACTTAAGTGGTTGAGAGTACTTGATTATGTGAGAGGACTTGGGTTCGAGTCCTATGTATGGTAATTGTGTGTTATTAATTTATTAATTAATATTTTGATAATATATATTGATTTTGCTAAGTGATGGTATAATCCTAGGATTTTGATGGTGGTCACTAAACATGATTGATTGAGTTGGTGGTGCACTTGAATTGTGAGTGAGTGGTCATGGGTTCAAACCTTGATAGACATGAATTAAATCTTAATTTTTTTGGGTAGAATCAGTTTTGGCTTAAATGTGAAAGGGCAAAGAAAACCCTAGCAGACCTGTGTGTTTCTCTGTGTAGTGTAGTGAATAGTGTCGCAGCGAATGAATAGTGTTATTAGTAGTAGTGAATAGTGTCCGAATCTGGCATTTAACTTCTGGATTTTTGTTTTGGATGCTACGGTGCTTGTTTTGACTTGAAATTTTTTTCCCCCACTTCTAAGACATTGATCTTGATAGGAAAAATAGCTGGAGCAGTTGGTATGGTCTGAGTTAAGAGATTCAAAAAAATTTTGGACTGATTTTTAGTGAAACTTCAGAGGACCATAACTTTTGCTCTGGTTGTCAGATTCACTATTATTTTATATGCATTTGGGGTGGAATTTGATTTCCCACCTTGGTGGAACTCGCTTTGCCGGTTTGCAAACTCCGATTCTCCAGAAAATGCCGTTTTCTACATTTCAGCAATGTTTTTTGTGATTTTTCTTCATTTTTTCCACTTTTAAAAAATTGTTAAAAATACTTGTGCTTTGACTTTTGATCTGATTTTTTTTGTGCTTCTGTTTGACCACTCAAAGGAATATCCTACCAATTTTCAAGTCATTTCGAGGTCGTTTCAGTATACTTGTAGTTATACCCTATGTTATGCCAATATCACCACAATTAATGCTTTTTGCTTCATGACTAGGGGAAACCCAAGTGAATTACAACCATTTGACCCTGAGATTGATAGGACATTCCACAGAGGAAGTAGGCATCTTAGGAATCCATCTTTGCATGCTGAATATTCAGTAACTTTTCTTGATTCTTCTGACTCTTATCACATTCCTGACACTCCTCATTCTTTGCATTCTAAGCATTCTGAGCATTCTGTTTATTCTGAGCATTTTGATTTTCATACTGATAACATGGCTCAACCTCCTCCACCTCATGAGAGAACCATGAGTGAGCTCACTACACCAGAGTTCACTTATGATAGTTTATGCATTCAATACCCTGAGGAGGAAGTTCCATATGTACTGAAAACTGGTTTAATACACTTGTTGCCAACGTTTCATGGTCTTGCAGGTGAGGACCCGTGCAAACACTTGAAACAGTTTCATGTCGTCTGTTCCACCATGAAACCTGCAGATGTCCAAGAGGACCATGTGTACTTAAAGGCTTTCCCTCATTCTTTGGAGGGTAATGCGAAAGACTGGCTGTACTACCTAGCAACCAGGTCCATCACAAGCTGGGATGACCTGAAAAGATTGTTCCTTGCCAAGTTCTTTCCTGCTTCAAGGACAACAGCCATAAGAAAGGAGATTTCTGGCATCAAGCAGCAATCTGGGGAGACCCTTTATGAGTACTGGGAGAGGTTCAAGAATCTCAGTTCAAGCTGCCCACACCATCAGATCTCTGAACATCTCCTTCTGCAGTATTTTTATGAAGGCTTGCACCACATGGATCGAAATATGATTGATGCCGCAAGTGGTGGTGCCCTTGGTAACATAACCCCAACTGCAGCCAGACGACTAATAGAGAACATGGCTTCAAATTCTCAACAATTTGGCACAAGGAGTGATGCCATAGTTGTTAGAGGTGTTCATGATGTAGGGGCAACCGAGTACACGAAGAAGTTGTAAACTAAGATTGATGCTCTTACCACACTAGTCAACCAACTTGCTTCCAATTAGAGAGCTCCATCTGCAAGAGTTTGTGGCCTTTGTACATCTGTTGATCATTTTACAGACTCTTGCCCAGCATTGCAACAACAAGCTTCTTCTTCTACACCAGTGGATACCCCTCAGGCCTATGCAGCAAATATTTTCAACAATAGGCCCCAACAACAACAACAACAAAACCACCATGATTTGTCAACCAACATATATAATCCAGGATGGAGGAATCACCCTAATTTGAGATGGGGAAACCAGGGTAACTAGCAACAGCCCCAACAATTTCAAAATGTGCAACCACCTCCACAACAAAAAGTTGCACCTGCACCACAAGCTGCTCCGGTTCCACCTGTACCCACACCAGCTATTGCTGCAGCACCTGCACCTTCTTCTTCTACTTCATTGGAGGAGTTAGTCAGGATGATGACCCTTCAAAATATGCAATTCCAGTAGGAGACTAGGGCCTCAATCCAGAGTTTGACAAATCAAATGGGGCAGATGGCCACTTAGCTAAACCAGGCACATACTCAGAATTCTAACAAGCTTCCATCACAGACGGTGGAAAATCCTAGGAATGTGAGTGCCATTACATTGAGATCTGGGAAGAACACTGAAGTTCCCACTTCCGAGCCTACACCTCCAAAGGAAGTCGACCCTGCCACACTTAAGAGAAAGCGTGATGCTCATGCAGCAGGTCCTTCCACATCTGCTGTGACTTCTACGCCTTCCACCTCTACTGTTGCACCTTCCATACCTCTTCCATTCCCTCTAAGAGCCATTCCAAGCAAAAAGATGGAAGAGGTTGACAGGGAGATATTAGAAACATTCAGGAAGGTGGAGGTGAACATACCTCTGTTGGATGCCATTAAACAGATTCCCAGATATGCAAAATTCTTGAAGGAGCTATGCACGCACAAGAGGAGGCTAAAGGGAAACGAAAAGATCAGCGTGGGCAGAAACGTGTTAGCATTGATAGGTAAATCTGTTCCTCAGATTCCTGAGAAGTGCAAGGACTCATGTACATTTTGTGTACCTTGCATCATAGGTAACAATAAATTTGAAAATGCAATGCTTGATCTTGGTGTTTCAATAAATGTAATGCCTCTGTCTATTTTTAAATCTCTTTCTCTTGGACCCTTGCAACCTACGGGTGTGGTGATTCAGTTGGCAAATAGAAGTGTTGCCCACCCCGCAGGTTTGGTTGATGATGTTTTGGTTCGTGTTGGTGAGTTGATTTTCCCTGCTAATTTTTACATTCTTGATATGGAAGAGGGATTTTCGCATGGTTCTGTACCAATCATTTTAGGCAGACCATTTTTGAAAACTGCACGAACCAAAATTGATGTCCATGCAGGTACTTTGTCCATGGAGTTTGATGATATTGTTGTGCGATTTAACATTCTGGATGCCATGAAACATCCTTCTAAGGATCACTCTGTTTTTCATGTTGATATTATTGATGATGCTGTTGATGGATTGAATTCTGATTTCCACTCTGTGCATGCATTAAAACATTCATCTGTGTCTGAGTTAACTGAATTTGCATGCATTGATGTTCTTTATTATGATTCTGATGATGCTGAATATGATGTGGATAATGTTAAATCTATTGAGTTTGACTCTCTGGATGTTATACAATCAGGTTGCACTAACCATGTTACAGGGAGTACATATGCATTTGATTGTTATGCTCAGGTACAGGCTGTGGAACTCATTTCTCCCTCCTCTCTGGTTCCTGATATTCAGCCAGCATCCAGTACTGCAGAGTTGAAACCACTACCAGACAACCTCAAGTATGTCTACTTAGAGGAGGAGGACAAACTGTCTGTCATCATTTCCACCTCCCTCACTACTAAACAAGAGTAGAGGTTGTTGCACGTTCTTAGAAAGCACAAAAAGGCAATTGGATGGACATTGGCTGACATTCCTGGTATTAGCCCATCAACATGCATGCACGAGATATTGTTGGAAGATGAAGCAAAGCCAGTTAGGCAGCCACAGAGGCGACTTAACCCTGTCATCTCGGATGTTGTAAAGAAGGAGGTGACCAAGCTTCTACAAGCTGGGATCATCTACCCCATTTCTGACAGTCAGTGGGTCAGCCTCATCCATGTTGTTCCAAAGAAGACAGGCCTCGCTGTAGTCAAAAATGAAAAAGAGGAGTTGATTCCAACGAGAGTGCAAAACAGTTGGAGAGTTTACATTGACTACAGAAGGCTTAATTAAGAAACCAAGAAAGACCATTTCCTCCTGCCTTTTATTGATCAGATGCTTGAGCGCTTGGCAGGTAAGTCCCACTATTGCTTTCTCGTGGGTTTTCTGGTTATTTTCAAATTCACATTACACCTGAGGACCAAGAGAAAACCACATTCACCTGCCCCTTTGGCACTTTTGCCCATAGGAGGATGCCGTTTGGCCTATGCAATGCCCCTGGCACATTCCAGCGGTGCATGTTAAGCATTTTTAGTGATTTTCTTGAAAAATGCATAGAGGTGTTTATGGACAACTTTACTGTGTATGGGTCCTCATTTGATGAAAGTTTGGATAGTTTGGACAGAGTTTTAAACAGGTGCATCCAATCTAACCTTGTTTTCAATTTTGAGAAATGTCATTTCATGGTATAACAAGGCATAGTATTGGGGCACATAATTTCAAGAAAGGGCATTGAAGTTGACCCTGCCAAGATTTCAATTATTTCACAATTGCCTTACCCCTCTTCTGTGCGAGAGGTTCGTTCTTTTCTTGGGCATGCAGAGTTTTACAGGCGCTTCATTCAAGACTTCAGTAAGAAGGCCCTCCCACTGTCCAATCTACTGCAAAAGGATGTTGACTTCATCTTTGATGAAGGATGTTGACTTCATCTTTGATGAAGGATGTGAAGAGGCTTTTGATTGCCTCAAGAATTCCCTGACCACAACTCCAATCATTCAGGCGCCCGACTGGACAACCCCATTTGAGCTTATGTGTGATGCATCCAACTATGCATTAGGGGTTGTTCTAGCTCAAAGGATTGATAAGCAGCCGAGGGTAATCTACTACGCCTCTAGGACATTAGATGCTGCCCAAGAAAATTATACCACAACAGAAAAGGAGCTCCTTGCGGTAGTTTTTGCACTTGAAAAGTTTCGATCTTATTTGTTTGGTTCTCCTGTTGTTGTGTTTACTGACCATGCAGCTCTTAAGTACCTGTTGAAGAAGGCATAATCAAAACCTCGGCTGATAAAATGGATGCTCTGGCTCCAAGAATTCGATTTGGAAATCCGTGATAGGAGCGGAGCACAAAACCTGGTTGTAGACCACCTAAGCAGGATTGAGAGGTCTATTGATGATGCTTCACCGATCCAGGATGACTTTCCCGATGAAAGTTTGTTGACACTCTCTACTTCTTCCTCACCTTGGTTTGCTAACATTGTTAATTATCTTGTTGCTTCTGTTTTTCCTCCCCTAGCATCCAGAGCTCAATGTGATAAACTCAAGAGCGATACTAGGTACTACATTTGGGATGACCCCTATCTGTGGAAAATGTGCAGTGATCAGGTTACCAGGAGATGCATTCTGGACCATGAGATTGACTTGGTCCTTAAATTTTGTCATTCATCTGCACCTGGTTATCACCTTGGCACATAAAGGACAGCTCGTAAGGTGCTAGATTGCGGATTTTATTGGCCCACCATCTTCAAAGATGCGTGGAGGATATGTAGCACGTGTGAGGAATGCCAACGAGCAGGAGGAGCCATTTCTTGGAGACAACAGATGTCTCAACAACCAATGCTATTTTATGAGGTGTTTGATGTCTGGGGTATAGATTTCATGGGCCCTTTCCCTGTCTCTCTTGGTTTCACTTACATCTTGCTTGCTATTGATTATGTTTCAAAATGGGTGGAAGCCAAAGCCACCAGAACTAATGATGCTCGAGTTGTTGTGGATTTTGTTAGGTCTAACATATTTTGCAGGTTTGGAGTTCCTCGAGCTATTGTTAGTGATCAGGGCACCCATTTTTGCAACAGATCCTTGGGGGTTTTGCTTCAAAAGTACGGGGTCGTGCATAAACTTTCTACACCATATCACCCCCAAACTAATGGGCAAGCCGAGATCTCAAATAGAGAAATCAAAAGGATATTGGAGAAGATTGTGCAGCCCAACAGGAAAGATTGGAGCAATAGACTTGAAGACGCTCTATGGGCTCACAGGACTGCTTACAAGGCACCTATAGGGATGTCTCTTTATCGGGTTGTCTTTGGTAAGCCATGCCACCTTCAAGTGGAGATAGAGCATCGAGCCTACTGGGCTGTCAAGTCATGCAACTTCTCTATTGATCAAGCTGGGGAGAAAAGGAAGCTGCAGTTGAACGAGTTGGATGAGATCCGTTTGGAGGCATATCAGAACTCTATGTTCTACAAGGAGAAGACCAAGAAATTCCATGATAGCTCGATTGCTAGAAAGGAGTTTGCTGTTGGTTAGCAAGTTTTACTGTATAACTCCAGACTTGGACTCATGGGGGGTAAGTTGAGATCAAAGTGGATTGGTCCTTTCATTGTCACTAATGTTTATCCTTATGGTGTAGTTGAAATCCAAAGCCAGTCCACAGATATGAGCTTCAAAGTGAATGGGCATCGTCTGAAGCCATTCCTCAGCAATCCTGCCTTGGTGGATACTGTTGTGGAGGAAACTTCCCTGCTTGACCCCACTGCTGTTTCACCATAATTCAGGGAGTTTTCTTTTCTTTCTTCTTTACTTTTATTGCACTTGTCCAGGTCTGTATGTTTGTTTGTTGTTGTTTCCGTTTGTTTGTTTCATTTTTGTTAATTTGTGTTAGTTAGTGTTATGTTTTTGCTTTCTGTTTGGAACACTCATTTCACTCTTGGAGGATGAGTTGTTGGTTATTCTGTGAATTGATATCCTTGCTTTCTCTTTTCATGTCAAGTTGCTTTTGGAATTATTTTACCTTGTGTGAGAATTTGAGCCACTCTCTATTCTTTGATTGTGTGATATATGCCCCTTGAATGCTTGCACAGTGGCCTTGGCTTGACTCTTTCTGATGCTTTTCTGATTCACATGCACGTTGGGATATGATTTAGGCAATTTTGTTCTGTGAGCCTATAGCCAGATGAGCCTACCTTGAACTATTTCCGTTGATACCCCTTTTTGAGCCTGCATACCCTTTCTTTGTTCTATAGCTCATTACAAGCCCTTAGCCTGAAAAACCATGATTATTCCTACCTTAGGAAATTTTAAAGCTTTGGAATTGTTTTGAGAATGGGTGCTTAATTAAGTGTGGTCGCGCACAACAAGTGTGGTTATGCGCGCAGTTGTTATTGGTTCTTGGGATTGCTCATTTGTATACCCAGGTGGGATTTCAAAATTGTTGTTTCTCTGCATCTTCTTTGTATAGAAAAAAGAAAAAAAAAGAGAGAAAACAAAAAGAAATAAAAAGGAGTTTGGATTTGGGTATTGTGTGAGAACCGAAGTTGGAAGTGTTGGTGTTTGGGATGACTTTCATGATTGATTGAGACTTATTCCCCATTGCTCCTCTATTTCCTTGGTTGCTTAGCTACTTATCCATATGTTCCACACCTTGTCCTCAGCCCCATTACAACCTTGAAAAGTCCTTCTGATCTTGACCTACATGTGTTTCTAGTTTGGTTGTTGGTTCTAGAGGCTTGCCAAGTCTGTTTGATGTTTGTTTTTCAGGGGTGCTTTGAGAGTAAACAGTAGCCTAGACATTTGAGTGATACAGTGCATATTTCGTGAGGTTATGTTGCTTTCAAATCTCTCCTTGAGCTGAATTGAGTACTTGACATGTTTTGAATTGCTTGGATGATGTTCATGGATACCTTGCAGCTTTGAATCCTTTTGTGTTAGATGTGTTTCCATTTGTCTGTATCGAGTCTGTTTGTCATGAGTCTGTTTGTCTTGTATCTTTTTGTCTCTCTTGATATGTTTGTTATGTCCTTGCGTTGCTTTACTCTTTAATTTTGCCCAAGAGTGCAAAAGGGTAAGTGTGGTCGATTTTGATGAGTCATTATTTTCTTCCATTCCACTAGCCTTTGTGTACCCATTAGACAGTTGATTAGTGCTTAATTGTTCATCATTAGAGTGTTTTTCATCTGTTGGGCTTTATTGGGCCACTGTTCCGAATTTGGACTAATTTCACATTATTTGACCTAATTTTTGATTTTAATTATTTTTAGGTATTTGGGTGAAGAAATTTTGGAGCTTGGACATTAATATTTAGTTGGAGAGACTTTCCACATCATTGCCACATCATTTCCATGTCATTTCCACGTCAGCAAAGTCAATAGGTCAACATTTAAGGCCCAGAGTGGCATTTTTGTAAATCTGAGTGGCAGTTTTGTAAATATGAGTGGCAGGCCTCTATATAACCACGAATTAAGTCTGCATGAAGGGGAGACCAGCCACTCCTTCTTCTACACTCTTCCATTTCTCCATTTTTGTTGTTTTTAAGCTTTAGAAGGTGACCCATGGTGGCACAAGCCATTTTTTCATGTTTTCCACTCGTTTTTACGTTTTATGAGTCTTGGACATCAGTTATTGCTTGTATTCACGCTTTCTACACTGTGGGTAACATTTATATTGAAGCAATTTCGTTTTTGGTGGCTGTTTTTCGTTGTTCTTCCATTATTCCTTGCCCATTTCGTTTGCTGCACCATTTTAAGCTTTCAGTATCAATTTGAAGTCATTTGAACGGTTGAATTGCAATTTATGTTTCAGATTCGAAGTTGGTGAATATTCATTTTCCGTTTTGATCTCGTTTTGTACATTGGGTAGCTCGTTTTGTGATTTCATTGAGTTGGAACAATACTCATTGATGGGGTTTTCGCATTTATATATGATAGCACCGTTTTGCATTCCATTTAAACTTTGAAATCTCTATTTTTGCTCTTAAATTGCGTTTTCAGATTTCATAAGTTAGGGTTCTTGGTTATGTTTTTGTGATTTCAGTTTTGAAGTGTTTAATTGCTCATTTCCATGTCTAGCTAAATTCGTGTATTGACTCCTTGATGAAAAATGCAATGAAGCTTTGAGGTTGTGCTTGTTTTGTGAAATCTGCCATGTTTTTGTTCTAAATTCGTGGAATGCTTGTGGTGAATCTGTCAATGCTTAATTTACAGAGTAATTGCATATGTTTTGGTTAAGATACGTTCATGCTTAATATATGTAGCTTGGCTGTCACGAATTTAAGGATGTGTGCATTGCTTAATTGCATAATGAAGGTAGATTGTAATTTTCGCTTAGTGAATTATTATCTAGCGAATTGAGATAAGGCAGAATTGGTGTTAATTTGGTGGCCTATGATAAGTGAAATTGCGTTTAAATCAAGGATGTCAAACGGTTTTAATCACTATAGCATTTAATTCAATCTGTTGATTAACATTCTGAATCTGTCTGCCAACCCCCCCTTTTTCGTGTTATGGTTGTGTTCATCTGGAAAGTTTGCTTTGAATGAAAATATTGGTTGTTGGGAGATGACTTGGTTCAACTGTCATGTACTGCATTTAGTATGTTTTAATTTGGTGGGGTACGACCTCTATCAATTACATACGGATTAATCCGTATGTAAATTATATATGAAAAAAAATCCGTATGTAATGTCAAACACTATATATTTTTTTATTTTCAAATTATTTTACATTTTCTGTCAATTGCAATGAAATTTCATGAACACCAGCAAACAACATTTCATTTATCCAAGTTAATTATATACAACATAAAATCCAAATCAAAGATATCAACATTATCCAAATCTAAGTTATAAAAAAAATAAGTGCCAATAATTCAGTCTAAAAATGATAATATAGTTCTAATAAAAGTGTTAACATAACATAATATAATGTAGTCCAAAAAGCTAATGTGAGCTTTTTTAGTCGAGCCACATTCCCTTTTTTTTTGTGTCAATGTCATTTACATCAAATATTACCTCCACTGCCCCACAACTTTCTATCTCCAATTCTTCTAAGTTCTTTAAGCAAGGAAGTACATGAGATGGAATCACATGATCTTTTGTAATTTCCATCTCGACCAATGTTTTTAAACTGTGAAAGTAGTTAACTTGAAAAGCAGCTTTGTTGTGCCAAATTTCCTCCAACTTATGTAGAAGTAAATGCACATGACAATACTATTCTAATTGCAAGCCAAAATATGTTTCTACACCAAAAGTTTAGCAAGCACACTTCTTAACTTCACTCACCAACTCAAACTGAATCCACACCAAGCTTAGCAATCTTGGCACCATTGTGGTTAAATCTCCTCTTCAACTAATCAAAATTCGGGACGTGCACACCCCAAAGGGATTACAAGCTGCTGCCACTGGAAGAATTAAATGTGGCTACCAATTCTGCTACACCGAATCCAATTGCTTAGTTTGATTAGGCCAACTAATTTGACCAAGAAACTTTTTATAACGTGCCAAACTAATATTTCCTGCATCCACCACTTTAAATCATATTTCCAACTCTAAGTACCATCCAACCATGCACACTATCACACTTTAGATGATGTGTAGCTGCAAGAATCCAAAACTTGAATGCATCACGCTATTTTCCTTTTGAAGCCAATGATCGATAAGAAGTAATGCTACTCCAAATGGCAAGAAATTGGTCACGATCCCACTA
The DNA here is from genome assembly GCF_037176805.1 of Vigna unguiculata. Classification (NCBI taxonomy): domain Eukaryota; kingdom Viridiplantae; phylum Streptophyta; class Magnoliopsida; order Fabales; family Fabaceae; genus Vigna; species Vigna unguiculata. The sequence goes on along the minus strand of NC_140794.1, from coordinate 14,889,945 downwards.
CTGATGTGACAACTCCAATTCTGCAGGGAGGCACCACTCAACCAAAATAAATAGCACCAAATGGCCACCACGATAACCACTGCATGCACAACCACTTCACTTCAAGGTTTGTCTAGCACACCGCCAAGGCCAATTAAGGGTTTCCACCACTTCAATTTGGCAAATTGGATATGCAGCAAAATGTTTCCAAATGCCACCTCTACCTTTTCAAATCCAAACTTTACTTGCAACTTTGGGGTTAGACCAACTTTGGATGAAACAATTGGCAACTGCTCAAACCAATTTCACTACACCAAGATTTCTAAAAAATGTTGATGTCAAATGCAAATCCCGTAGAAACATTTTAACTGCACCTAATGGATTAAGCAAGTTGTTGTCAAGCTTAAGTTGTTACACCTAAATGCCCAAATTCTATTTGATAGAGGTTGGAAATGCAGAAAATGGAATTGGAAATTTTGCAGATTGGATAGTGATCAGAAGGCAAGTGTTGACATGTGTAGCCGGGATTGTGTGTTACTTGAAGATTTGATGAAGCTTTGATGAGGGAACTTGAAGTCATTGCCTTGGAACCATGCTTATATTGATGAAGTTATGGAGATTTGATGTTACTCAAGCTAAACAAGCCTTATATGCATGTCCTCTATACGGGTCAATCATGGAGAAACAAGCTTGAAGATTGTAATTCACTTTGTAGACCACTTAGTATTAGTTAGATGTATAAGGTTTTATTGTGTCTTTTAATCTGTTGAAATATTTTTCAACAGGTTACATGGAGTCTTTTAATTTGTTGAATGAATTTTTAACAGATTAAAAGGTTAGCTGCAATAGTCCCAATTGATACATATTCAATTAGTTGATTTATTTTTTAATCGACTGATTTCACTTAAGTTAAGTGAAATCAACTGATTGATTTGAAAATGAACCTGTTGAATTTCATAATAGTTTGACTATTAAAGTTGTATTTTTCGAAAGAGAGGTAGCAAGATCATTTTTTAGCGTGAAATCATTCTGGAAACTTAGGAATTCTCTCTCTTTCGTGATCATACAGATTGCAGCTGGTGAAGATTGATCTTGGATCAATTGTTGGAGCATTTTGCTTGGTGTTTGAAGCTTGAAGAAGGTGTTTGTGGTAGGCAGGGTTGTGCTACCACTAAGGTTTGATCTTTCTAAAGTTTTGTGTGTGTGCCTGGTGATTTTCCAGGTCTGCAAGGGGTGTCTTGTTGTGCTGGTGTGATTCTTGTGTGATTCAAGAGTCTTTTGTGTGTGTTTTGTATATTTTGAAAGTGTAAGGGTGTAAACTTTGTAAATCTTTTGAAATAGTGCAAAGTTAGGCTCAGGTTGCCTTAACAAATTGGATGTAGCTCAGGTTTGAGTAAAGCAATATAAAAATCTTGTGCATCACTCTTCTCTCTAACCCTTCTCTCTTGCATCTTCATTTAAATTTTAAAGAATTATGATCTAAACTATCTTTTTAATATTCTTGAGTGTTTTGGCATTATCTGCAGCATTGATCATGTTTGTATAAGTCATTGGACCTGTATTGACTGATCTTGTACATTGATCTTGCTTTAAATCATGAATATGCATTTATGCATTTTTTCCAGTATTTTAGTCGACTATTTTTCTGATTCAATTGATTGTATATATCAGTACTGCACCTATTTAATAAAATCAATTGACTAACTCTGTTTTTGATCATTTAAAAGTGTCCAGTCCATAAGAGTTTGCTTCCTTACTTGTTGGTTGGGTTGATTCAATTGAGGACAGTTTTAAGCCTTTAAAGGTTACTTAAATTTTTAACTAGCCAATCATTTCAAATATTTCAAAACTTACAGTAGGGAACATGAGTGGGTTGTGCTTTTCATGCAACAAGTGGGTTTCACTTACCACCTTCTCAAACCCCAATTCGGAGTTTGGCACACCTACTCCCAATCATCTAATAACATCCAATTACCTTCAATATAATAACCCAACCCCAACCATTTCATATCCCACTCTAAAATACAGGTCCAAAATTGTTCCTAATTGATTCATTCATCTCATTTAACAAAGAGAAAGGGATACATACAAGACAAAGAAAAAAAAGAAACAAATCGATAACAACGAACAAGTAAACACATTACAAATTCTCTTACTGGATGCAAAACGATTGGAGCTCGAGATACTCCTTTCGATTTAGAACAAACAAAACCCAGGGTTTCAGAAATAGGGATTTTGGTAGTGTCGACGCCATTTCGTTCACCATCCTGCACTACGAACGTCACCAGAACAACCACGACTTCTTTCTGCATGCAGGTTGTGCTTCTAATCATCAGAAATGCGAGTTCCTTCAAGCTTCTTCATGGTGTAACCTTAGCACCTGCAATGAAAAGTTGCGACAACTAAGAGAACAACAAGGGTGTGGAGGAGTGGTTGGTGGAGCAACACGAACGAACACAAGATTAACACTAGCAAACTCCTCAATCTGAAAGAGATGCTCGAGAAGTGGTAGAAGAGTTGAACGTCTACGAAAACAAGAATCGGCAAAACAAGACAAGTAGCAAGATTCTCATTAGAATGAAGATACATGCAACTCTTAATAAGAGGAATTTCTTCTACCATGTAAGACAGAAAGAAATAAAAAAGAGAAAAGCAATAATGGAAGAAAAGAAACAATGTGAGGCACGACACCATAACAATGAATCACTACCCATCATTAAGATAGGGATATGAAAGAACAAAGAAAAAGGAAAGAGAAACAAACAATAGAAAGAAGTAAGAAACTAAATGTATTATGAAACACTCAATACAAGAAAATCGTGTATTACCGACGACATGTTCCGTCGGAAATAGATCATATCTGTCGGTAATTTCAAATTTTCAACGACAGTGAATCCGTTGGTAACAGGCTTGTCTGTAAACATTATCGATGGATCTGTCATTCATCGATAATTATTCTTGGTATTTGTTTCAGATACCGACAAATATATCCACTGATAATTATCGAGTTTACCATTATTACTGGCAGATATATCCGTCAGTAAAGCTGTCGGTATATTGTGATCAGTGTGTAAGGTTTGTATTGCATGCTTGCTAAACCACACATAGTAAACTAGACCTGCAAATCACAAACATTCAGAAACAGAAAAGACTTGCCAATTATAAAATTTGATCCATTCTAAAAAAAATATATATCAAGTTGAACTCCAACATTAAATGTAAACATATATCACGATATTAATTAAACATAATATATATGTATATAAACATAAAGTGAAAGTATCATATTCTTATTACTCAATCAAACTAAAAACTAGTCCTCAATAATTCTCATATATGGTCCTAATAGTCTAAGTAGTCATCAGAATCAGAGTCCTTAGTAGTTGGATTGGGCTGGACTGGTGCGGGCTAAACTGTGTTGGGTTGGACTGGGTTGGGCTAGACTGGTGCAGGCTACTGCTAGGACGGTGTTAGGTTGGAGTGAGATTGTTGATGGGCATGGTGGTCAGGAGACAGCAATGTCAAGATAAGATTATGTAAGTTTTGAAACTGGCCTTTTAATTCCTCATAAGCCTGATCACGAGCTTCTAGTCTTTGTTTGAGGTATGTCACGTCCTCAGCACTGGAAGTGGAAGAAGATGGTTGGTGCTTGAGGCTACCGCTTGCACCTGTATTTGCAGCAAGTTGGCTTGCCCCATATACTCTTCCTTTATTCTTTCCACCAATAACCTCAACCCAACACTGAGTCCTAATCGTGGTAGGTTCTTGGTGTGGACTCGGCAGCGTCGCGATGGGCAATGGAGGTTTTTGCTCTAACTGTAGTTGGGGACGAAATGAAATTAAGGGTGGGAATCAGAATTCCAAATTCTAATTTCATAGAGGATATTACCGAAGGACAAATCCGTCCACATGTTAATTAGTTTCGTCGGTAAATTCAACAAAAAAGTTCGTCGATAAAATACACAAACTGACAGACAACATTCGTCGATAAATTTTATAAGAAATTTTCGTCGCTAAATTCCATAAGAAATTTCCATCGGTAATTCCGTAAGCAAAGTACACAAATTGATGGACAACATCCATCGGTAAAGTACACGATGACATCCATCAGTAATATCATCGATAATGACAAATTATCGATGAATCGTAGTATGTGGAAAAAAATCCGTCAATAATTCGTAAAATTCTTGTAGTGACTGTATTATGTTTTATACAAGAGTATGTGTATACACTTTCTAGAAGGCAAAAAAGAAACAAGAGTAAAACAAACTAAGGTTACCCAAAAGAAACAAACAAAGAGGTTAAGATACCCTTGCATAATGTGCATTTATTTCTAAGTATGGGTGTTAACCCTTGAAATGTTCTTCATTACGAAAATTATAAATAGCTATTGGATCTACTATATGTACCAAACACAGTTTATATTTGACCTCAAAAGGATCGTATCAAGAATAACATACCAGACTTTAGAGTTTCGTACGTTGTTGCATTGTGACCTGTAATTGCAATTTCCTCGAACCTTCCCTTTGTTTTTATAGGATATTTATCCGAGGTTTGGAGAAAGTTTTGGCATGATACGCAATTTTCATAATGAAAATTTGAATTTACTTTTCGTCTTTGTAACTTTACGTATACAAATTTTATTCCAATAAAAATTTGATTACACCTATTTCATCATTTAAATTTAAAATTAAAAAAATAATTAAATTTTGTTGTTAATATATTATTCCATTTTTTTCTTACCGACGATCATGTGCTATATAAAAATGACACTTCACAGATCTAATAATTAACTATCACTTTATTAAAATAAAAAACCATCTCATGACACAATGAGTATTATTTTGTGCAGTTCAATTTGCAAATTAGAAAAGATATGGACCTTATAATTAAAGACATATTTTCAATAAACTAAAAGCCAAATTCTCTAATGGGTGCTTTTATCCATCGACATCTACGTGTTTAAAGTTTATATCCAACTAGTTAGGCAAAAGAATGGAGAAAAACATAATGGTGTAACTTTGTTTAGTTAAATCATCAATAAGATAACGATTAATAAGATATAGATCTTTCTAAAAGCTTTATGGGTGTTGCTTATTTCAGGGCTTCATGAGACTCTTTATAAGTATTATCCATGTTCAAATGATGTTTTCTAACCTTTCTCAAACGTTTTAGTCAAGTTTTATCTTATGTCTTTTTAGTAGATAAAAATCGATGGATAACAATTTAGAAGAAATAAATTAATCTTGTAGAAATATATTAGGAAGATATTGAAATGTTGTTGGGACCAACAATAGCAAAAACAAACTTATAACCCAACAATTAGACATGGAGCTTTTTTATCCACAATGATAGCATGTTCTCCTGAGCGAATGATGAAATCTGCAAGGGAAACAAATTCCATACAAGGTAGGAGGAGACAAAAATAGATCATTTGAGCTAAATATCAAAACAACCCAAGTGGGGCAGCACATTATATATTCGCAGACTTGAAAGTAACACTTGAACAAATATTTGATAAGGCCAATTGTTTATAAGTGGAAAATATGATGAAGTTAGAACAACCCCAGTGAGTTTTTCTTTGGAGAAATCCTTGTTTGATGCCTGTTAGAATATTTTCATGATATATATACACACTTTTGTGGTGGGGTGTTCAGATGTAAAAATGGAGACTTTAGATTTTTAGTTTCAAAACATCTCACTTCTCTTTTAATTTATTTTCCCTTGTGTAAGGGTTGGAGCATTATAAATACTAAATTTAATACAATTCATTGCTTATAAAAAATGTTAAATCTTTTTTCAGCTTTCTCTAATAATTCCATTTTAAAGTCAAATATCTAAGGCAATTAATATGGTGAGGCAACAAATACTACTCATCACTTTCAAATCAATATCTATGAAAATCTAGTAATGCAATAAATATTATTTTGTTATAGCTATATTTCGTGAATCTGAAAAATATCATAGACCTTATAATCAAAATTGCATATTCCAATTTTTGAAAAATCAATTTTATCAAGTACTTCTACTGTACATATACATATACGTACATATTCAAAATGAGAAAAATGAATTGATCCTCTAAGAACTGTCACATGACGGAGAATATGTATTGACTATAGAAAGTTGAATCAAGTCACTAGAATATATCATTTCTCACTCCCCTTTGTGGATCAAATGTTGGAAAGGTTGGTTAGCCAAGCCTATTATTTATTTTTGGATGGATACTTTTGTATAACTAGGTAGCAGTTGATCCACAAGATCAAGAAAAGACAACGTTTACATATAAAAAAATGTCATTTGGATTATGCAACGGTCTAGCTACATTCCAAAGATGTATGGTAGACATTTCTCATATCTAATAGAGAAAAACATAGAGATATTTATGGATGACTTCTCGGTCTTTGGTTTAGGAAAACTTTAATACATTTTTTAGGAGATGTATGGAAACCAATTTGGTTCTAAATTTGTAGGAGTGTCATTTGATGGTGAAAAGGGGAGTTGTGCTTGGACACAAAGTTTTTGAAAAAGACACAGAAGTTGATCCATCCAAGGTGGATGCAATAGCCAAACTCCCTCCTCCAACCAATGTGAAGGGAATAAGAAGCTTCTTAGGCCATGATGGGTGTTATAAAAGGTTCATAAAAGATTTTTCAAAATATGCTAAATTTAGCAATCTAATGGTAAAGGAGATCAAATTCTCATTTGATCAAGAGTTCTTAGAAGCTTTTATAGTGCTAAAACAAAAACTAAGCTCAACCCAAGTGATAGTCGCACCTAACCGAAATCACAAATTTGAAATGATGTGTGATGCTAGTGACTTTGCAATTCGAGCTGTTTTGAGACAGAGGAAAGATAGTCACTTCCATATGATCCATTATGCAAGAAAAATGCTCAATGTAAGTTCAGAGTGATTTGGTGTTGTGAGAGGGAGAATAGGAGCTAATTGGAGGGAGAACTAAGAAGACTTTTGTTGAGCAACAAAGAACCTTGGAATTCTCGAGCTTTTAGCAAGGAAACCAGGTTAAGGGTGCTGTCAACGCATTTGATTGATTAAATTATTGTAGGAATTGTATAATGTATGTATATTGATCATGTACCCTTTGTTTTCTATGGATTTCACGAGTTTCTGGAATTTTTCAAAAATCGCCTAGCGGACTAAAGAACAGCCGCCAGGCGACACATCATATTTTGTATAATATTGGGTCCCTGAAGGGGAACCGCCTGGCGATAGAGTCTCGGCTGCTAGGTGACGTAATACTGAAACCCATTTTTGGGTTTTTCTTGATGAACTGCCTGGCGGCGATGAATAACCGCCAGGCGACGTGAGTCGATTTGACTCATTTTTGGTGTTTTGGGTTTTTGGAGTGATTATAATCGGGGAAAAGGGATTCCTAATTGTTTGTGAACGAATGAATGTCATACCTTATTGAAATTGTGTGTGATTGGATAATTAAGTTGAATGGGATTGCATGAACTTGGGTTAGGGCGTGAGAATTGGGAATTTTGGTTAGAAATCACCTACGGAGGGAATTGGATTAAGAGTAAATTGTTGTATGTTATGGTAACACTTAAGTTATGTTAAACGTGTAAAATTGACGAATTGATCAATGGAGGACGAAGGCGAATTTCGGTTCGTAAGGTGCAGAGAACTCTGTTATTTTCCAGAACCAGTGTGTGACGCCTGGCGGCACCATGGTTACCGCCAAGCGCTTCATCAGAACATAGTGGTTTATGTGAGCCTTGGTGGATGGTAGTGGTTGGGAAACTAATCTAGACTTGTGAAGTATATTTTTGGAGATGAGAGTAATATCGAGATTGACCTAAGTTGAAACCTATGATAAAGGTTACTAAGGTGAAATAGTGATACATGGGTACTTATAGGACATTAAGCAATGAGGTATGGTAATTATGGGGGAATTAGTTAGATGATATAGGTAACCTATTGTGAGAAATTGGTATTGTGAGGTAAGAGTTCCTAAGTACTTATATAAGAGATAGAGGGACAAGCTTGAATTTGTTAGCCATGGGATAGGACTATGTTTCAAGATAAATCAGATTATAATATAAACTGAGGGGTACTAGTAGTGTTCTAATTGAACTGTGAGGTTTGGCTTGTATCAATGGTATAAAGCATGGATATAACTTAAGGCTCTGTGTTACTAGGGATTTTTAAGGAGATGATTGGGAATGGCGAATTTTGTGTTCAGTAATTCTGGAGTTGATAGTGTATTATAGGTGCTTTTATTGAGCCAAGACATAAGGACTCGATTGGTTGAGTAAATATGCGAGTAAGGTAATGAAATACAACACTTGGGGCCAAACCAGAACTAGTACTGCATGAGTACTGGTGTGGCGTCTAGCGGCGGTACGTGATCGCCAAGCGGAAGCTACCAAACAAAAGAGGAATGGAACACAAGGCACCTAGCGGCAAGGGGTGTCCCGCCAGGCGATACCTGCAAAAACAGTAGCATCTAGAGGCACGAGGCGCTTCAAGGTACGTGTGCCCCGCTAGGTGGCCTTAAAGCCGAATGCGTCTGGTGCATTGGAATGTTGCTCCAGGCGATTTGTGTTGCAGCAACATGAGGTTGATGGTATTGGTTACGTGATCTACAAGACTTTAGTGATACCTCAAATGTGGGTTTGTTGGTGTTCCTTGAGTTGAGCTCGGAACGTATCCTATGAGTTAAACTCGGGATAGGGGTTAAGCACGTGGCATTCTTCGAGTTGAGCTCGGAATGACATCCCTCGAGTTGAGCTCGAGATGGCGGATGAACACGAGGAACCCTTGTAACATCCCTAGGGATTATTACTTAAAAATAAATATTAAAATAAATAATTGCATTAATAGCCATCTCGATAAAAATCCCAACGCGGGAAAATTTTAATTTATTAAGATAGCGCGCCAAAACTCATAACTGAATTCATAAAACGTTACAAGTTCCCAAAATTTGCATTTAAAATATAAAATACATATGAGTAAAACTCTAGCTCTAATCCCATGCTAGCCCTCACTCCGCCATCTGAGCATCCTCAGCATCACCTGTATCAACATCTGCTCCCGTGTAACGAATTACACGATCATTGCCACACACAAACAGAAAGGGTGAGCTGAGAAAATAAAATAACAAGCATATACTACACAAGATAAATCATATACCCATTTTATTCATTATCTGTAATTCTTGGCCAAGACCCTAACCCCAAGACTTATCAGTCTCCAAATCATACAATTTGTTAGCCTTGGACTCGGGAATCTGATGCTCACACGAACCTGCCCGCTCGTGGTCCTGCCTCTACGAACCTCCCCGCTCGTAGTCCTGCTCTACGGACCTACCCGCCCGTAGTCCAACACATGTGATCCACCAGCCCCCGTACCTCCCCGCACGTGGCATCTCTCAACGTGAGCACGGAACATACGAACCTACCTCGCTCGTATCCCCACGTGAGAGTAAATTGATATGAACCTCCCCGCTCATATCATCACATGTCACACCATCCATGAACCTACCCGCTCATGGCACAACATCTCCCGATCCAAGCAAAGCATCATTGTCAGTTAAACAACACACCAAGAAGCAAAGAACAACAACGTTTCCGCCTGGCTCGGCCCACTCGCCGCCAGGCGAAACTGTTCCAGACTGCCTGGCGGTATTCACTCCCCGCCAGGCGCCAGCGTCCTCCCAGACCCACTGTTTTCTCGTCACCGCCTGGCGGGGCACACCGTGTCGCCAGGCGCCTGCTCAGTGCAGACTCACTCACGCAAAGGCTATCGCCTGACGGTTATCAGTAGACCGCCAGGCGCCATACCAGAACAACACTTTTCTGGTTTATGACACTCCAGTTAATCCAGTTTACCATTTAACTCCCTTACATAGATCGCATAAGAACCCCAATCTCAACCCTCGCATAGGCGAATTTACAAATATCATATGTAAACAAATACATGTACCTCACCCCGATCAATCCACTCATTTAAGTTCTCCTCAATTTTAACAAGAGCCTTAACATAATATCACAACCCCATCCATCCTATGGACTTGCTAGCATTTCAATTACCTTTTATTCCGCCTTCAAATATATCACAGCCTCTCCAAGGACTCAAAATTCACACTAAATCCTTAGTAATTGGTTGTTAATCTCTTAGTTAATTGCTACTGCTTCCCACCCGTTCTTACCACATTCAATTTAATAACCTAATAACTCTAAGATTCCTATTATGATGATCACCTCATACCAAATTCCACCACAATCCATCCACAGATCCTTTCTCTCCAGACAAACTCGCAGGCCTTCCCAATAGTCCTGAACATGGCCGCCAGAATCTCAAAACACAATCCCCTAGGCTCGCTATCGCCTGGCGGCCCTAGGCTCGCCGCCAGGCGGCACATCAGTGCCTACCAATTTACAGAATCCTCCACACCCGCGAATGGCTTCAAACCTCTAACAAATTCATCCTTGTTGCCTAGCTCATCAAATCACAGTAATACCTCTATGATAGCTAGACTTCCTATTCTCGATCAACTCTTAATTTCTTCCTAGCTTTTATCTTCCACAATTTAACCACACTCACTTTCCCTCTCGTGCTTGAACATAAAATTACAACTTTTTATACCCAATACGACCTAACTTGGTCATACCCCCAACTACAGGTTAGTTTCATATCAACAATGCATCTAACACAATCCACATACAATAATTTCAGAACCCATAACAATCTCTACACAACAGCATTAAAACAACCCCAGCAAAAACAAGCGCAACAGCGTCGCGTCGCCTAGGAGAGACCCATCGCCGCCAGGCGATTCAACCAAAAACAAGAACAATCACACGCCACTGATGAGCCGCCTGGCAGAAATTCATCGCCGCCAGGCGATCCATGCCAAAACAAGAACAACACACCAGTCTGATGTGCCGCCTGGCAGTACGGGATGAACTGCCAGGCGGTTTCTGGAAAAATCCAGAAACCTCAATACAACAGTGCAGAAAATGACTCAATGATCATGCTATGATTCAAGGTATTGCACAGTTATTCAATTGCAATCAAAAAGGCAAGAAAACAACTCCCCTAACCTGAAATTCGCACTCCAAATTGAGATTCCCACTCTCCTTGCACACCTTTTCCCTTTGCTAAAAGAACCACTCTAATTCTCCTCTCGCTGGCCTCCTTCATGCACCAGAATTGTCCCTTCTCACTCTCAGAACTATTTGCACCTTTCACAGACTGATTTTTCCTCTCCTTCTCTCTTCTCTCCCACGCTTAATGTACCCTAATTATTCTCTATTTTACTAAAACGAATTTTATTAAATAAAAAATATGGTTAAGGCCATTCAATGGTTATCACCCATTAATTTTTCAGCCCCCCACATTGCCTCTCCAGTATCTGCTAGGTTTCCCAATCCTTTCATATTCATGCTCAAAAGAAATTTAGCAAAAAGGAAACTATTTAGTTCTCAACAAGGTTTGAACCCTCTCTCATGCACATACCAAGCCAAGGCCAAACCACTCAACCAACACATGTTTCATGATGACTCCCACAATTTTAAGGATTTATCATCATCCATACGCATTCAATATATAAACACACAAAAATGCATAATTTAAATAACACCCAAGTGGCACACATAAAACTTGAACCCAAGTCCTCACACACAAGAAGGTACTCTCAACCACTTGAGCTAGTACTTTTCCACGTCATAGTTCTCCACATTTATTACTTTAAATATTCTCATTACCCGTCCTAATTAAATAATTAATTAAATAACTATTTAATTTTCCCGGGTCTTACAACCCTTGAGTTAAGCTCGGGTTGACGAGTGTTGCCGGTGTGAGTGTGATGGTTATGGCTAGTACAGATGGGTCCAAATAGATTTCCCTCCTTAGTAGTTAGCTGACGAGTTTGGTAGTCCTAGGACGTTGCGAACTATTTTGTATTTGGGAACTCCACCTGGCATTACGGTGTGTGATCTGTAGCACGGTTTCCTGCACGTGCTCTATCGATTGTGGCCGATAACTTATGGCAGCAACTCATCTGATGTGATTGCTTGATATATATATATATATATATATATATATATATATATATATATATATATATATATATATATATATATGTGTGTGTGTGTGTGTGTGTGTGTGTGTGTTATAGATGTTTACATGAATATATGTTTATTTTGTTAAGCTCACCCTATCTGCTTGTGTTTGGCGATAATCGTGTGCGCGATACACGTGAGTAGATGATGTTGTTGCAGGTGGATCTAGTGAGGCTTAGCGACGGAGCGGGGATAACATGGGAGTTTTTATGTTTTACTATTTTGAAATAAAGTGTAAACACTTATGAGATATTTGTATATGATTTCGAGTTCAGAATTTTACGGATTTTGGATTATTTCTTGATCTAGTAAAGTTTTAAATTTCTCGTGCTTTTGGGAAATGATGTTATATTAAATGACGAGTATTTAGTATTTTTCTTATTTTATTATTAACATTCATAATATCCAGTCGGGATGTTACACTAACCAATTGATTTGGGATGATCCTTATCTATTCAACAATGGTGCATATGGCTTATTAAGATGTATATTTAGTGAGGAAGTTAAGGATGTATTATGGCATTGCCATAATTCACCTTGTGAAGGACACTAAAGTGGAGAAAGGACAACTTAAAAGGCGTTGCAAGTTGGTTTTTATTGGCCTCCATCTCTAGAAATGCTCATGGGTACTACAAGAGTTGTGATAAGTGCCAACGAGCTAGAGGAATTTTTAAGATACATGAGCTTCCCCTACAAAACATGCTTGAAGTTGACATTTTTTTATTGTTGGGGAATAGATTTTGTAGGATCACTACTAACATCCTACTCAAATGAATACATCCTTGTAGTAGTGGATTACATCTCAAAATGGGTTGAAGCAGCTATTGTCAAAAAGGCTAACTCAAGGACAATGGTCAAATTTCTCAAGAGAAATATCTTCTATAGATTTGGCTCACCACGAGTGCTAATCAGTGATGGTGGTTTACAATTATGTAATGAGCAAGTAAGAAGGGTGTTCGAACATTACAAGGTAAGGCATAAGATTGCAACCCCTTATCATTCCTAGACAAATGGCCAAGCAGAGGTCTCTAACAAAGAGCTTAAGCGAATTCTAGAAAAAACAATTGCAAGGTTTTGAAGGGACTGGTCTTTAAAGGCTAATGAAACTTTGTGGGCCTATAGAATTTCTTTAAAACCTCCATTGGACTCACCCCATTTTAGTGGATAAATGGTAAGGCTTGTCACTTACCTGTAAAGGAAGAGAACAAGGCACTTCGGGCATTAAAGGCCTAGAATTTTAATTTGAAACTTGTAACAATGTAGTAGAAGAAATGAAGTTGTAGGCCTATTGATCATCTTCTATCTACAAAAGCAAGATGAAGGCTTATCCTTACAAAGGGATTTTAAATAAGGAATTCAAGCCTAGCCAACAAGTTCTGTTGTGCATTTCATGATTAAAAATATTTCTAAGAAAGTTGAGGGCCCCACCCCTACCAACACTTATCATTCCTCCATCACATGCACAACCAAAACTAGACACAACACAGCAACCAAAACACTATTGTCGGTGGCCCTGAATCGTAGTGGCTGCAAGGACTCTAACATGGTCATGGCAGCAGGTGTGAGCTGTATGGTGCCATTCTCAATGGCGCATGATGGTTCTCGATGATAGAAAGAGAGAAAGGGTGGGGGAGAAGTACGTCTCATCATTCTTGGAGAGGAAGGCATTGTCGATGCCAACAAGGCTTCAAATGGCTAGTCTAATGACGTTTCTAAACGTATCATGAGGCATCAACTTTTTTCAAAGGTGGTAGGGCCGAGTTGCTCTAGTATGACAAAGAAAATGGTCATTAATAGAGGGTAGAAGAAGATTCCACGCGTACGGGATAAAATGAACGATGGCACAGACACCTGTAATGGCGATGCCCCAGATGTCTTGCGATAGTGGTGGGTGTTAGTAGAGCTTTTCCAAACTCCTATAACTGTCAAAATCTGAAGAGAGGTCGAATAATGAAGAAACAAACCCTTTCCATTTACGTGAAGAAGATGAAGTGGTGGGTTGTTTTCAAAAACCTTAAATACTTTTTGTGAACGTTTTAGTCTTGGTTCTAATTAACTAAGAGAAAGAGCTTTATACTTCATTTTCTTTTTTTGTTTAGAATCAAGGCCTAAAGGAATTTTGAATTTTGAATTTTTCGCAAACCTTTAGGTCTCGATTTTGTAGGAACTGAGTCAAAATGGGCCTTTTGGTCTCAATTATTTAGCAACTAGGATTCGCAAAAAATTCAAAACTTCCATCGCGTCTTGATATGATTCATTTGTTGTAAAATTGGGGCAGATAATAGAGTTAAAAAGAGAAAATTGCACTAGTGACAACCTTAGCCCAACGCCAGAGCTTAGTTTCAGTTCCAATAGTTCAGACAAGAAAAGGAACTACTGTAGTTCACAACATGGCTTGAGGATAGTCCTTTTCAATAAGGGGGCTAGTGTAACAACAACAACAAAACCTAAGCAACAACAACCACAACAACAACAATATGACCCAAACAACACGAGTTGTAAAGCTGGTGGATCTAAAAATATGCAAGGCATTAACACTGAAGTTTCAGAAGGCACTGATGAAGATCTTGAGATTGAAGGATCTAGAAATGTACGAGAGGAAGAAATTGAGAAGCCCACTAGCAATGAGAAAGCAATAGACACACAAGAAGGATGGGAGCAAAGATCCTTTGAACTTGAGGAATTCCTTAATTTTTACCAAGCATTTGGATCACATGATCTAAGAGAGTAGTGAAGAGTCCACACACCATCAACCAACAAAAATAGAGTTCTTTTTAAATTTCTTATGCTTTAAATTTTGTCTTGATTTTTTTTATAGCTAGCTTGCTTGTTTTTAAGAGTTTTGGCTTGATTATTTAGATGCATGTTTGTGAATATCTTATTCAAACTTGGTTGGACTGCAAACTAGCACAAGCAGAAGTGGAAACACTCTTTGAAAATGTTTTAACAATTTTGGAAATGCAGGAAGGAAATATTGGAAAACCTTAGTGCTTAAAGGAATTTTTCACAATAAAAGGTAGTTTGTAGGTAAGAACTAACATGGATAAGTGAACCTACCCTTGTCAAATGAGTGAGCCAAACACAAAATGTGAGAAATGAGAGAATCACATAAATAAATAAGTCAATGGTTTTGCGTTGAATTTTTTATGTTCATTAAGCAAGAAAAACATGGAAATGCTCAAGGATTTTTTTTTTTTTTGTGAAAATAATTGAAAAGTCGAAGCCAAACAACCAACCTACAAAGTTTTTGGCTACAACTTGTTTAACCTTGGCCTGTTACACACATACCTTAAGTTGTAAAGTGTAAGTAACTTGCCCTTTTTGTTGTTAAGAAGGATGGAATAAATATGATGGGAGAATAGTAAGTTGTGAGTCAAATGAAAAACAACGAATATGTTAAAAAGATAGGAAAAGAGAAAAAAAATCCAGCCGAAAAGATTGAACTAAGATTGAAAAAAAAGCAAAGCACTGAACTAAGTCAATAAAAGGTGTATTCAAAGGAAACGTGAATGAAAAATAAAATAGGTTTCGAGAATGGAAAAGCAGGGTTGGAGCTGAAATAGACTCATGACAAATGCATATTGTTGTTTTCCTTTTCAGCAACGAGTCTTGATTATATTGTAAAACAAAGTTCCTTGATAGCCCAACCACGTTACAAGCCTCAAAAGACCTTACTGATCTTTGCCATTTGTGTGTGTATGGTAGTTGAAAATAAAATACAAAACTAAGTAGACAATTACAAAGGTGTTTATTCCTACGGAAACAATAACAATATATCAGGAAGCACAAATCACATCTTATAAATCTGTGACTTCCTGAGATGGATACTCCTCTACTCCTCGCTGGGATGTGTCTTCTTGTAATATTAGCAGATTGAACGTTTTTGGGGTTACCTACGGAAAAGAGTCTGACGATTAAGTCAATAAAAGCTTTCAAAAGTTAAATCACATATTAGGCAATTAATGAATTACATACCTTTAATTGTTAGGCTCCACGTGTATTTATAGAGCATTAATCGCAGTTTACCTACTTCATGGGTTGGGCCTTTATTGGACTCGCTAGACCCTTTTTGGGCTTGTATGGGCCTGACCAAGGCCCAAGTGTCAAACTTATGATTTTACTATGGGGGTTTAATTGTTAAGTTTGGAGTAGGCGACCTTTACTTGTATGCAATCATTTGGATTACTCGGCCTTTGTTTATATGTATCCATTTGGAGTAGTCAGCTTTTACTTGCAACTTTAGCCGCTATGTGCATATTGTTCTTCTATACAATTGGCTAATGATTTCTCTTATGCAGGACTATGGTTTAGCCATTGGGACTGGATACCTATACTTACCAGTCCTAACCGCGTGGTATAGTACAGTGTTGAAAGTGCAAACACTCAAAACTGGGAAGATGATCTATTACATACAAAATAGAAAATTCATTGGGAGATTCTGTATTTTGAGTTGTGAATGTGAATTGCATTTGTGTCTTGATTTATTATCCTTGGTTTCTAATTTAATACTTGATTGCATTCTATTAGTCTTGAATCAAAGAGTTGTGAATATGAGTTCTTAAGCCCACCATGGAATAATGAATTTGGAATCATTATGTAGAAATTATTAGGCTTTTTCTGGGGACAAACAAAGACCTAAAGTTGGGGGTATGTTGATAAATGTCTAGTTTTCTTGATATTGCATATGCTTTTGACACTTATCATGTATACATTTGAAATAATTCTTGGTAAAACTTGCCCATTTTACTTTAAATAACAAAATGAGAAGTAAAGAAGTAAGAAAATAAGAAAACTAGTGTGTTTGTAATATTTTTGCAGATATTTTCAAGGAAATTAGGCATACGACGTTGAGTTCCAAAACTAATGTTGAGCACCGAAAGACGATTTAATAAAGATTCAAATATAAGTCTACAACTGAGCAATGGTATTAGCATTAAGCCTCATAAGAGAAACCTTCACTAGAAAGAAATCTCAAACATAAGAATTGACAACTAAGCTTCAGAGGAAACCCTCCAACGAAGGAAACTCCACTACTGACCATCATACCAGAGGCTCAAGCTTGTAGAAACCTCACCTTGGAAGGAAACATCAAGAGTTGACCAATACTTTTTGCGCTAGAGTTACGCCTTAAATTATATAAAATCAGAGCCTTGCTCTGTTATTTCTATGTTGATTTTCTAATTCAGTTCTAGGATAGTTTATACACTTTTTGTAATAAAGTTTATGAGAAACAACAACTCCATATGCTTCGAATAATTATTATGAGCAGTTATTTAGATGTTATGTAACTTCTCTAGCTCTTTGCCCTGTTATTTATTCAAATATATGTTATGTTCTTGCTTTATGTGTTGGTTATTTGGTTCATGCTTATTGTTTTAATGATCACTTATCTTATTTCATCAACTTAAATTGAGTGGAAATTAGTTCAAGTTTAGATTAGAATCCAATCTTCTAATGTTGCTAGATGTTAAGAATAGATCTATCTGCTTTAGCTAAATATAGAATCTTCTTAATGCAAGGATTCATTCAATGAAGAGGTTAAAGAAATCACACTAAGTTTGATAACCTTAGATTCTATATGCCAGTAATGGATTTAGGATTACAATAAAGAAAACTTTAAGGAACACTAAGCAATGAACAAAACTTATAAGCGAGTAGATAATAATGCAGTGGAAAAAGAGTGCAGTAGAAGATTAGCCAAGTTCAATCCCAATGTTGTTATCAGCATCAATCAATTTAATCATTAAGCAAAGTTATGTCTTCAAATATTCCAAATCTTACCTCTATTTTATTGCAAATTCAAATAAATCATAAAGTATTGTTTTATTCAAATCAAATTCCGGTGAATACGACCTTGTTGTGATATAATTGAAATAAAGCACTTTCCGGAAAGATTAGATCCATATTAGACCATCGACAACACTACATTTCCAATACTTTTCAAACATTATGATTGCATAGAAAACATATTGTGAGTGTGTGTAAGAAATTGAATCAGATAATTTTGCAAGATCCACAACATCAACAATACTTCAATTGTGGAAAGATGTTGCCAGAGGGAGTGGTCGATATTATGGCCCTGGTGACTTGGGTACCAACAATTAACATGGCGTGATATCCCTCACTCAACCTTCCTTATTAGCTCGCATAGTTCAACAAAAAGATGAACATGCACGTCAGACTAGAAGGCTTCTACAACAGGCAAGACAAGCCATTCTGAAAGTTGAAGCAAATGCAGAAGAGTTGGTTAACACAAAAACAAAATTGTACCACGATGCACAATGAAATGAAGTCAAGGCAACAATAATTAGCCTCGGTGTTGGAAAGATATGCTGTAGACACTTGCACTTGCACTAGTTAAGTACATCCTCATTATGATGAAGACTTGGATGATCAACCCATTGCGTGAACTTGACTTCTTGATATAGCCTCTTGATCAATTTGATTTGTTCAATTGTGATTTCAAGCTTCACATTTTTATATATCTTGATCAATACCATGTCAACCCAAATCTTACATTTACCTTTTCTTTTTTTGTCATGGAACTATCTTTCTATCCATGTACATAACAATCAAAATGTGCAATTCTTATACAATTATAATCCTTGCTGCTTGTGCATTAGGTTTAATAATTTCACCGTATTAATAATGTGTAACAGTGAGAATGAGAACCGTACTTTGTGTCAATAATATGAATTATGAGATTCTTGTAAGCATGCAATGGCCAAAGCGTTTTTGAATCTATAATTGCTGATAGTCATTTAGTCTCGTGTTTGTTTTATCATTACTCTTGTAAAGGAAGGTGACAGGGAAACGACGAAGACAAAGTTAAAAGAAACTTCACGCCAAAACTTGTCGTAGATTTTCATATATGTTTGAAAGGGAGTTCAAAAAGATGAGAAAAAGATTTAATGAATTGAAAATAATATGTAGAATAATCTCTTGTTCACACGTTACTAGAAACAAAAACAGTTTCATCTGCATCTGCATCTCTCTTTTCAGTAGTACATCAATAAAAAACAAACAAATGAATCCAAAGTGTAATCACATCATACAGCTCATGATCACGATCATTTTTATCCGATAAAAGCCTAAGAACAGTTTCATAACATGACAGGACCACCTATTTTCATTGTAATAATTACAATGACCCACACGGTTGTGTAGTGAGGACCATGTGTGATTTTCAACCCGACAACTTGTTCAAACAAAATAAATTCACATCCACAAGATGTAGATATTGAAGGTACATTCATTGAATGAATGAATATAACATCCCATCATGCAAAATTATTCTACCCATTCACAACACTTTGTACGCGCAAAATATATATATAGAGAAAGCATGTCTCATACAGAAATTTCTTTGAAAAAATCTACCCCAACCTGTTAACTGTTTTCTTTCTTAACCTTCCAGAAGTACCACATAACTCAAAAGTCTGAACTAAAAATGAATGTTATAACAATCATAAATATCAACACAAACCAAACAAAATGTAGGAAATTAATCCCTTTCCAAAAGAATGATTCCTTTCCAAACAGAAACGACAGGGGGAGTCAACTCTTGACTAATTGTATCAGACTTTTTGTATAGAACCAATTATAAAGCATAACAAAAATGTAAAAGAAAATAAACTCATATCTAACTTACTATCATCCAATTGTGGATGCGTTTGATTGAGTTTTTCCTTTTAGAAAATAAAATCACTTTTTTCGAGAGAAAAAGAAAAAGTATTTTATTATATTTGTTAAAAGCTTGTTTAAACCTTTAAAAAAAAATCTGAAGCAAAAAATATACGTTGAAAACAACTTATTTCAATAAACAACAAATAACTTACTAAAATTAGCTTGTATAAAAACTATTTTTAACAATACGAATGACACTTAACATACAAATTAACTTTTTTTATATAACTATAAGCAAAGGCAATTTCTATGTTTATAAAAACTAACTATTAATAATCACTAAAAAAAACACTTTAGCGACAACATAGTTGAATTACTAAGACCCTTTTCAATGGCTTTTTAGTTTCATAGGAAGATACGAACAAAGTTGAACTAATTCTTCAGTTTAAGAAGTACACAACATTTGACTCGTGAATACGAAGGCTACAGATAAAACTTCACCGTTAGAGGAAAGACAAAGAACGACTTAGTTAATAAGTGCTATTAAACGTTCACACAAAGTCACTGCGATTTTCAGTTTGGGTTCGTTTTACAATAGAAAATGTCAGTTGTTGAGTTACAGGGTATATAGAAAATTTGGACGAAAAAACACCCTATTTGTTTCATTGAATATACTTTTTTTACGATAAAAAGCATCATTTAAAAAATAGATTTGAGTATTGGAAGTTATAAATTACAATCAGAATCGAATCCTACTTTAGCATTTTCATCTTTATGTATAGAAAAAATGATTTCCTTATGATTCACTTTTTCATTATATTTACAAAACATTAAACTTGGTGTTGGATACATATACTCAACGTATACAAAAAATAGTTAATGATTAACAAATTTGTAACAAAACAATAAAAAAGCATTACATTTAAACACATGCACTGCTATATAAGGTTCACTTAATCATTGGCTTGAAATACCTTCATAACAAACAGATTTAAAACACAGACCAGATGAAAAGAAATCCAAGTACATCACATTCCAACACTCATGGTGTTTTTCAGAGCATAAAAGTTTCAAGAGATATGAGTTGTTGAAAAAAGAGGAACGTCATAACAAGAGAAACAAATATCCATCTGGGGAAGGGCCTAGGTTATTACAATCCACAGAAAAACATAACACAAACAAACACCAAACGTAAAGTAGGAAAATAGAAATTGCAGATCATTGGCTTGCAGTACCAATGTGGCCCTCTTGAAACTTCTCTCCCAGCACTGCTTAAAACCAAACAAAACCAGAAAACGTAGACAAGGAAGAGTCAGATTTGTAGTAATGGAAGTCAGAAGCAAGAAAGTTATAAACATGTGGTAAAATTTTGTAAATTCTAATCTTTTTTTTTTTTTCAGCAATGTAAAAGCTAATATAACTAACTACGATGGGATTTGTGAGGGACTCAAATCAGAAGGTAAAATTACAAGGAAAATATATTTTGACAAATTTTAACAAACAAGTATTTAAAATAAAACAAATTCTAAAAATTTATTATTTTATTTTTATAACTTTCAAAAAAAATTATTTTATTTAATAACTTTGTTAATTTAATCAACAAAATATTTATTAAAAAATCATTTTTAAAATTACAATACATTTTTTTTTTTACATTACACTGTTGTAATGTTGACTATTATCTGAAAGCGTGAGACACCATAAATATCTATTGTTCATAATAATAATATATATATATTATAGACATCAACCTCATGGATTATACAGCATATATATCAAAACTTTTGGTACTCCTTTCCCCTTCTAGTTGAGAGTTCGTGATAATATTATAAAAAAAAAGGTTAAATCATAATGTAATAATATTATAAACAAAATATTCATGTAAGCGTGCCATTTCACCAATTTCAATTTAACATAAAACAAAAGTCGACCTTTATTTTCAAATTTAAAATATTGGAGAATTAGTTTATAAAAAAAAATTCAGTGAAAATTTGTGAAATTGAAAAAAACAACAAATTTAAAAGTATAGTGAAGCCTAACATTAACTTTGGGATAACAAATTCCAGTCTCATTATGTAATTAGAGATATATCATCTTAGACATATAAATAATGAATTGATGCGATATAAATCTAAAACAATAATTAATTTTATATTTTAAAAACACAAATATTAACAACCTTTATTATAGCTGAAACTAAAACTAGAATCTACTTTTAAAAGGAAAGAGAAACAACATAGTTTACCTATACTTTTCGTGCACACACAGAATTTTATACATGTATCTTTTATAAGAGCTGGAAGTTGTTATGGTTTGTTTAAAATCAGCCTCAAATTTTGTGACAGGTTAATCATACTAACATAATCCAACTTTGCAGAAGTAAATTAAAAAATTACAGAAACCAACGAATATAGCGGTGCCCTCCACATTTGGAAACTCATTGCATGAAACTTATTTAAGATCTATTACTCTGAGCATGTCCTTGTAGATATAATAAACACAATAAAATAGTCTTTACCTCTATAACAGTAACAGAATTATAATTATGCACGACTTCACTCACAATTGCTAATTATGCAAAATAGTCTTCTCACTTCCACTTTAAAACAATTATATTTGCTAATTATTTCAATTTTACCTTTTTAATACAAATACCTGAAAATCTTAAAATAGCATGTGAAGTAAACGTAGATTGCGACTTTTTTTTACATCGAACCACTGTTTTCTATAAAAAAATGTCTGACGGCACGATGAAAGAGAATATTCAAAGGACAAAATAAAATAGTGCCTAATTAAATTTTCCTTTCTTAGTTAAAACTTCATACTTAGTATAACATGTTTTAATTGTATTTCATATTAACATTTCATTTAAATTTTTCTCATTTTTTTTTAATTTTCATAATTTTAGGTTTTACTAAAAATATTCATATTTCTTGCAATTTTTTTTAAAAAATTTTTTTTCGTAAAAAATACTTATAAATTTTATAATGAAAAAAAAATTGTAGAAAATTACTACTATTTTTTTTTAAATGTTTTATAAAACATTCTTCACAACAAATTTTATAAAAAATATTTACAAATTTTATAATTTTGTAGGAAATAATTACTCACACAAAAATTACCTGCCAATTAAGATTCTTAGAAAAAATAACAAAAAAAAAAGTATTTTCTTACATATTTTAACAAATTTTATAAAAAATATCATATAATATAAAATTTTTTAGTAATGATAATGGTAATAAAACGGAATTCATACTGACCCAGTCTTCCTCCCATCCCCAAAATTGGGTCAAACAAGCACAAAAAATAAGGGAACCAATCATCATTGTAGGTTAGACCAAGAGTAAAAGCTTGAGTATTTTTATTTTAATTTTTTTAATAATTTCTCTTATCATTGAAAATCAGACATGAATCCCAGAAAACTTAATATACAAAAGTTTAAAAATTCATGATCATATAAACATTGAGTCGTAAAACACTAAGGGAGTGCTTCTTTATGCACTGTGATCATAGGTTACCTTAGTTTCAACCGATACGAATATCGCAATCTTTGAAATTCTGATATCCAGTTCCAAGGTTGGTGAAGGATCCACAAGTAGTGCAATAGATCTTACTGCTTGTAGTCTTTGTTACAGAAGAGGATGTGGTCTCTGATTCCACTTTTACACCGTTTACCACTGCATTCTTGAACTTTTGACCAGCTCCACCGTGGTAAACCACTTTATCAGACCCATTTCTTCTTAGAACACATGAACATGACTCACTTTTAATCTTTGCATCTTCGAAATTTTGTTGCCCAGATCCGTAGTTCTTGAACGAAGCTGCTCTCGAAGGAGCGTTTCCCTTGGACTTGGGGTTAGGGTTTATAGCTTTTCCCATGGCTGTGGGATTAGTAACGTTGATGATCTTTGCTATCTCTCTCACTCTCCCTCACTGAAAGACGAGAATTAAGAAGACTCCAAAATTAAATGAAAATTCTTTACGACTAGTCAATTTATACAATTTCTTTTTTCTCTAGCGTTTAGAAACAATGACAGAAGGTTTCACCCCTTTCCAAATTTGAGAAACAACAAAGAAATGTTAGTTTGAGGTGCAGCGTTGGGGTAAATACATAAATACATATGAATGTCTAGATACATAACAGTGGATAAAAATACATATGAATGTATAGATACATAAATACGGTGTAAGTTATTAATATGCCAACCTCTTTAATCATCTTTTGCTCGTAACTAACGAGTTCTGCGAAAATAAAACAATTCTTCTCCTTTATCCATTTTATTTGTGAAACTGATTTTATAAAAGACAAAAAAAATTTAACTAATCTAATTAATGAATGAATAATCCATGAATTGCAGTGTGTATGTATTAGTTTGTGTAAAAAAAAAAAAAATGAAAGTATATATGTTTTAGTCAAAAACTGTAAAGTGACTTCTAGTTAAAAGCATTCCAATGACTGTATATATAAAAGGAACTTCTTTTCCACGCTATATAATGACTTCTATAAATAAACTCTTAAAATCAACTTTCTTAATTATTTTTTGGGATAAGGCTTTGCAGAACAATAAATTGGTCACAGGGTTAATATTTCTCTATCTCTTATGTTATCTCATGTCTCATTACATATAATATTTCGTTACACCATAACAAGAAAAAATGTTTATTAGTAACCAATTATAGTGACCATTAATTATTATAATGATTAATTTAACTATCAATTTAAAAATAAAAAATTATTAATTACTAAAATAGTTATTATTATAGTGATTATTTGGACTTACAAGATAGCAAGTAGAATAATATGTTAAGCAGTCCTGGAGTACATTACAGCTCCGTACAGTAACCAAGGCACACCACGATGCCAAAATAAAACATAGAGAAATAACGACAAAGTTTTCAAAAAAAGAAGCCCAAAGGCTAGACAATACAAGAGCCATTGCCCTAAAAGAAAGCCCAATCAGCACAAGAAGTCCAGCCCAAGAAGACTATGCAGCAAAGGGTAAGCTAGAGCCAAAAAGATTTTCATCATGCAATCAGGTATACTTTCACAGTCCAATATACATACAACACCCAAACATGTTATGACTTTCAAATCAATACACTAAGACTCGACTTGACTCATCCGAATATGTATAACCTGGTCGGATTCAGCGGATGCTTGCACTTGTGGTGGATACCTTTGCTCACCCCCGAGCTATGTGTTACAAGTGTTACAATGAATCAATTCTCTCACACATAAGGTTAGCCCTTAATGAGTTTCAAGCCTCCTGCTACTCTCACCACAAGAGTCAATCCGCTCTAAGTGAGACTAACTGACTGCTTAGAGTGTCAGGATGCAACCTTACCTTGAATCCTTACCAGACTATATAGATGGGGCACCACCATGGACACCCACTAACAGGGGCCATGGAATTACGTCCCGACCACTGAAACACGACCTTGAAATCTCACCTAGAGATTCCAAGGAATTACGCACTGACACAGACCAATCATACTCAATCAATAAAGAAAGATTTATCATGCACATAACTCTCATGCAAACCTTTATAACCAAATCCTCATTCATATTCGATGTTGAATCCATTCCAACTCATCATTCCCAATCCATGAATATAGGATTTCACCTCATACCAATACCATGCCATTTTTATACCAACCATTTCATTGAAATCACATGCCAAGATTTATCCAAGCTCATCATTCACAACTCATATACCCTCTTACTCATGCATCTTCACTCATCTCATGCTTTAACATAGCAATCCAACTTAACATCACATTATGCAAACGATTTAGGAATTTTAGAAATAAAACTGCAACTTGTGTAAAGCTCAGAAAATTTTTGTATTTATATTCAAATTAAATATGATTGAATCAAGAACCAAATGAAACAAGAACCAACTTAATTGAATAACCATAAAGAAAGTTGTAAACCAAACAAGCAACAAGGTCAATGTTGTTAACAACTAAACTACAGTGATCTTGCGATAAAAATTGCTCTCACTACATAGCTTTGATTCAAGATTTGACCGGTCAAAGTCAAAAACTATGTGTTAAGGATCATCTGTTAAAATATCAGCACGATCCAACGGTTAACAAAGTAGTAACGTTTATTTTACGAAAAGTGTGTAGTGTTGTCAACAACCAAACTACAGTGACCTTGCGATAAAAACTGCTCTCACTACAGAGCTCTGATTAAAGATCCGACCGATCAAAGTCAATAATTTTGTGTTAAGCATCAGTTGTTAAAATTTCAGCTGGATCCAACGGTTAACGCAGTAGGAATCTTCATTTTACGAAAAGTGTGCAATGCAGAAAAAGAGTAGCGCCACATCAATCAAACATACTCGCACACCATACATTTTTATTCGACAAACAACCTCATTCAAGCATCACGTCCATACAAACAGACCAAAAATCGGCAAAATAACTTTAAATACATAAACCCTAGCTTCCCTTACCTGGAAAATGCTAAGCGGACTAGCACCTAAAGCGGAAGCAATCAACGGAACTGAAAACAGTGAGGGGTGAATGAAAATGAGCTATGACAGAGACTAGCATGGAACTAAAGATTGAAGAAAAGAAGAGAACATAGAGAGCTCAACTTACTTGGAGTGAATCGTTCAACGGAGAGGAAAAATAGAGAAGCTCACTCAAACCCTAGCAGAGCTTCTGTTAGAAGGGAAAGAGGGTAAGAGCATTGTCTTTGCAAAGTGTGGCAGAATGAGAGGGGTTAGGCTGCCTTAGGGGCTTTGGACACCCTATGGATCAGCCCTAGGCCCAACTAGTTTAGGACAGTCCCTCTTACAATAAGGAGGAGAACAAGGTGGGTCTTACATTCACCAAAGAAACTTTCCATTTTGTTCTTCTTGAAAAACAATAGAAAGTGATTGCAGAATATATAATTTAGAAACTTTTCAATTTTTTAAAGTCATTTATAACTTTTATGTTATTTACAGATCATCTTTTTTTCTCAAAGAAATTATTTTTTGAATCATACAATTCAAAAAAATAATAATACATTCCAAGTTATTAAAAAATAAAAAATAACATTCAAACTATATATGTAAGGTATAAACTAAAAATAGTTAAGATCTAGAAGTCTTTTTCTAAAACAAAAATTGCTTCCGGATTATATAATCTTAAAAACAATTTTTTACCTTTGGATTCTATAATCTGAAAAGGAAAAAATTATAATTTTTTTAATATGGAGGTGCAGGTAAAAATATATGGAAATGCAGGAAGAAGCTGCCAAATAATCACCATACTCTTTGTCTTTTATTCACTAATTGTCTATTAATTTGGTTAAATATCACTTCCAATAATTTATTTATAAAATATAGCTTAGCATAATTTTTTTTTTATAAGAGTAGAATTTTAACAATTAAATTTAGTGGTTATAAAAAAATACTTCCCATCTAGTCATTAAAATAGTCATTTTTAAGGCATTTAGGATAAATAATTATTTTCTCACAAGAAATACAGGTATAATAAAGTTTTAGTGATAGTTACTTCGGGCACTCCACATTAATTATTAAAGTATTAATAAAAATTATTTTAAATACATTTCAAATTTGATTTTATAAAAATTAATTAAAACGACTTTCTAATTTGATTATTAGTTTATTAATTAAAGAGTAAATATATCAAAAATTTTACTTATAAAAATTTTCTATAAATAACAATATATAACTACTTTTATATTTCACACAAAAATACGCAGAATAGAGAACCGCTTTTATTGAACTAACAATAAATCAAATGTTAGTATTTTTAGTTTTACAATAAAATTATTTGATTTTTCTTAAAACAATTGAAAAAAATATTCTTTAAATAATAAATAATTATTGCAATTTATTTTAAAAAATTTAAGGAAATAGATAAATAATCTTTAAATTTAATTAAGTTTTTCATATTTAATTAAAAGTAATTGTTTTATCATTGATATCATAAAGTTAATTATGCAAAAGACCTATAAAATATTTAAGAGTAAGAATAATTTTTTTTAGGAGGAACTTGGTTACTTTTATTATTAAAATGTTTGATCAATAAAACGAAAATTACCTAATTGAGTTTTATATTATAAAAAACTATCATCTTTCTAAAAAGTATCATTTTTCCTTTAACTACATACTCTCTGAAACTCTGACCAATTTTTCTATATATGTTTGAAAATCAGAGTGTATTATAACATTGTGTTTGGATGATGCATTTCAACAATTCTAAAAAATCGAAATACATTACATTTGAAATTCTTACAATTGAATTTTCTTCATTTTTTAAGTAATATGTTTGGATAGAGTAATTGAAATACCTTACATTTCAATTTTTTGTTTGGATAAAATAATGGAATTTCTCTTATGAGATAAAATTTCATTTTAATAATATTTATTTTAATATATAAATTTTGAAATTAAATTTAACAAGTATAATTTTCAACTTAAAAATATTTAAATTTGGTCAAATTAAGGTCTTCGACTCAGCCCGACCCGCCTACATCATCGAGCTCGTCTAGTTCGTCAGGCTAGTCCGGCTTGACTTGTTAAGGTCATCGGGCCAGTCAACCCGTTAGGATCATTGGGCTGGTCGAGCCCGTTAGGATCATCGGACAGATCAGGCCTGTTTGAATCGTTGAGCTAATTAGGCACATATGAGTCGTCGGGTCAGTCAAGCCCATTTGGGTTGTTGGGCCGGTCGGACTCGTTAAGGTCATCGACCCAGCATGACATGTATGTGTCATTGGGCCCCTTAACCCATATGGGTCATCGGGCCCGTCCGACCCGTCTTAGTTATCTAGCCCATCGACCTGTCTTGGTTGTCGGGCTCGCCCGACCCATCTAGGTTGTCGGGCCTGCCTGACCCGTCTGGGTCATCGGGTTTGTCTAACCCCTTTGAGTTGTCGGGCCCATCCAGCTCATGTGGGTCAAGCTCGCTCGACCCGTCTTGATCATTGGGCACGTTTGGGTCATCTGACCTGTTTGGGTCGTCCGACTTGGTTTAATAATCAATCCTACCTAACCCGCCTTGATCGTCGGCCCACCTAACCCGTCATTATTGTCGGGCCTGTTTTGATCGTTAGGCTGACTTGGTCCGTGTATGTTGTCAGGCTGGCACGACTCGTCTTAGTCATCTGGGTCGTCTGAGCCAAATTGACACCTCTAATCTTGAACAATGAGGAATTTCACAAATTGCGGAATTTCAATTTTCTTCCTTTTTGAGTGAATTTCAAATTCTACTATTTTAGTGATTTGAAATACCTTCTTAAAATTACTCAATTTCAATTCCCTTCTAATTTCTTAATCCAAACAAGTCATTTTACTTAGAAGAAATTAAAATTCTCCAAATAAATAAATTACCCTCTTAAATTGCCTCATCCAAACACACCTTAAGAGTCTGAACATATAGTACTATAATTTTGGTCGATAAAATTTCATTTTGAGTAAATTCATTTTTAACCCTTCTCTTAATCAATTTTTAGTAGTTTTTAATACAAGCACCTAGGAGGCGTTGCATGTGGCTTAGAAGGCTCAAAATGAATTTTTGTTTGACCGAAATTGTTAGGGTGTGTTCGGATAATCAATTTGAGTTTTTATGTTCAAGTCTAGAGTATCTTGCAAGGTTCAGAGTCCTTGGAACTTTTTGAGTGAGAGAACATAAAATATCGGTAAGGGGAGCTAGCTTTCTGGTTGCTTTGTTTTATTATATGCTTATTTGATATGTGAAATATATATATAAATAAATAAATAAATATATATATATATATATATATATATATATATATATATGTGTGTGATGATTCATTATGTGTAATAATGTTGGCTATTGTGTTAAATATCGGTTGATGTGATTAGTTGAATGATTAAAAGTGATTGAAAAATAATTTAAGGATAGATATATTAAGTTGGGATAATTGGCTCTTGGTAACCTATTTTTAAACTGAAATGTACCTATTGAGGCTTGAAAAACGATAAAAAAAAAAAACATGTTGGGGCCAATTGATCAAGCTGTATTTATCAAGGTTATGAAATTATACATGCTCATTCAACAAGTCATGCAACCACCGAGTGAAAGTGAAAAATTGAAATTCAAGAGAGCTTAAGATGCTTCACTTGTTGGGAAAATCATAACAAATTGAAATTCCAGAGAGCTTAGGATGTTTCACTTGTTGGAAAAGCCATAACTCCCTGAGCAAGTATAGTAAAAGTGGCTCTCAAGGGTTTCAGTCACAAGGCAAGTGGTATTATTGTTGAGCGAAAATATTTTATGAAAATCCAAAGAGCTCAGATTCCTTAGATTGTTGAGCGAGGTTGACTTTACTTGACAAATTTCTTGGACTTTTGCTCTTGGACTTGGTTGTTAAGCTAGTCAATCAATTTGAGAAAACTCATAAAGCTTAAGGATAATTAACTACGATATTTTTTACTTTAGGCAATAGAAAAATTATCCAGGGTTTAAAATCGTGGTCTAAATATGGGATAAGGCAGTGATTTTGTAGTGTGCGTTTGGTTAAAATATTTATGTCTTGCTTTTGTATTTATTCTTTTAAAAATTATTGCCTATTTATATAAGGAAACATGTAATAAAGTGTGGAAAAGTAAAGACAACGATTTATTAAGCGGTACCAATCATAAAATATGATAAACACAAAATTTTCGCTGAAACAAAAAAGTGACGCTCCTAGTAAAGACAACGATTTATTAAGCGGGACCAATCATAAAATATGATAAACACAACATTTTGACTGAAACAAAAAGTTAAGCTCCCACTAAAAGAGCTTAGGTATGGATTCTTTGTTCACTCCAAAAAATCATTAAGTCATTCTTATATTGTTTCAGTGTGATCCAACGAAGAACGAAGTAGGAGTCGTAATTTTTGTAAGGCTGCTTGTAAACGGAAATATGGTGGCGCCCAATAATGCCTTCTTCTTCGTCGATTCATTCTAACACCCTTTCTAATTTGTTTCTTATCCATGTTTCGAAGCTTGGGTCAAAACAAAATTAAACTCTTAATGTGTATCTACAACCTAATAGTACGGTACAAAAAAAAAATGATCAGCGAAGATACTTACCCAACAACCAAAAATACTTCTCTTCTCTATCAGCGTTGCACTGCAAAGTTCCGTTTTGGAGAAGAAAAATTATAAGTTGCACGTCCCACATAGACCACACATCAATCTTCACTCTTTTTCCTCCCCAAAAGTTTTCTGAATTCCCCTAATAAGCTACACATGAAACCCTTAAAATAATGTTTCCAGATTCATACACTAATTCATAATAATTGCTCAATAATCTGAATTAAATTAAAATAATATCTCTTCAAGTCTTTGTTTATTGTCCACATATACACTGCACTTAGCCCACACTTTGACTAGATTCATTAGCTCACCATATTTGACCGAGTTGACCACTCCTAATTTAAATTTCAATTTTTCAAGGTATTTCTCAACTTGGTCTGCTCCAGTGCACGTTCATGCTCCTACCGGCTTAAAAATCTAATCTTAAAAAAAAAATAGTTTAATAAGCATAGTTCATATATAAAATCTGTGTTTTAATATTTTAATCATATTTTTAAATTTTTTTAATTTAAATTAGAATATAGCGGATATAGTATCTACAGATAAAGATACTATAATATCTATACATATTTCGTTAACATGCGGATATAAAAAATATACATACTTATTATTCGTAGATATTTATTTATAATATTCATTTTCTACTCGTTATAGGTCGTTATAGGTTTTATATGTGGATACAGATTTTTTTTATACCCAATTAGTCCACATCAAACTCGAGAGCAAGGTTGGTCCAAAGAGGATGCAATTGGTAACAGACGAGAACCATCAAGAAAATGTCAAAGCGAAATGATTAACAAATTTGTAACAAAACAAACAATAAAAGGTATTACTTTGATATTAGAGAACATGGGTGGTTAAGCCATTACATTTTAAACACATGCACTACTATAAGGTTCACTTAATCATTGGCTTGAAATATATCTTCATCACAAACAGCACTATATTTAAAAGACAGACCAGAGATAAAAGGAAATCCAAGTACATCACATTCCAACACTCATGGTGTTATTTAGAGCATAAAAGTTTTAGGAGATATGAGTTGTTGGAAGAAAGGGAAGGCATAATAAGAGACACAAATATCCATCTGGGGAAGGGTCTAGGTTATTAAACTCCATTGAAAAACTTAACACAAGTAGGAAAATACAAACAGCAGAACATCATTGGTTTGCAGTATCAATGTGGCCCTCTTCAAACTTCTCTCCCAGCACTGCATAAACCCAAACAAAACCAGAAAACGCAGACAAGAGTCAGATTTGTAGTAATGTAAGACAGAGGCATGAAAGATATAAGCATGTGTTAGGTTTTACAGAGGGGGTTTCACTGGGGAGAACAACACCAATGAGATCTGAGCCCAACCACATAAGACATTGACACCACTCTCAACCCAAAACCTTAAGGCAATGGGTTTATGGGTCTTGATTCTTATATAGTGCTCTACTTTCTCATTTCTGGTCAATGTGGGACTTAGACTCACACTTGGATTCCTAACAATCTCCCCCTCAAGGGTGAGTCCCTTCAACCACATTGATACACTCCCCCTCCAGCGGAAGCATCCCAACCACGAGTACTCCTTTTCTGCCCTTTTCTGTACCGCCGTTCTTTTTCTTAACGGGACACGCTTACCTGGAACCCTTATCTGGGACCCTTGCCAGGAAGACTTTCGATACTAGGACCATACTGGTACTGCACTCGTCTGAGCCGGCATTAACCATCGGCTCTGATACCACTTGTCAGGTTTTACAAGGAGGGGGTTTCACTAGGGAGAACAAACACCAATGAGACTTGAGCCTAACCACATAAGATATTGACACCACTCTCAACCCAAAACCTTAAGGCAATGGGTTTATGGGCCTTGATCCTTATATGGTGCTCTACTTTCTCAATTCTGGTCAATGTGGGACTTAGACTCACACTTGAATTCCTAACAATCTCCCCCTCAAGGGTGAGTCCCTTCAACCACATTGGTACACTCCCCCTCCAGCGGAAGCATTCCCAACCACGAGTACCCCTTCTCGTACCGCCGTTCATCTTAACGGGACACGCTTACCTGGAACTCTTTGCCAGGAAGACTTTCGATACAGGGACATGCACTCGTCTGAACCGATTTTAACCATCGGCTCTGATACCACTTGTTAGGATTATAAGGAGGGGTTTCACTGGGGAGAACAAACACCAATGAGACTTGAGCCTAACCACATAAGATATTGACACCACTCTCAACCCAAAACCTTAAGGCAATGGGTTTATGGGCCTTGATCCTTATATGGTGCTCTACTTTCTCAATTCTGGTCAATGTGGGACTTAGACTCACACTTGAATTCCTAACAGCATGTAACGTTTTCATGCAAAAAATGGTTCCAAATACAACACTCTCATACAATAGTTACGCTCAATCAAACTAAGTCATACCATATGGAGTTCACATATCAATGAATATTGTGCCGATAAACAATCATAAAAAATAAAACAAAGTCTCATAGCATCAAAACTGTGAGAAGCTACAAATATTTAGCTGCACAGGGGAATTCAAATTTGCATCACTTACACAGCTAAATAAAGTCTTAGCAAAATTTAGCAATGAACTTTCAAACTTATCCTTTTACCTTATTGTTGAGAGTTCGTGATATCTGAATGAGAACACTCCTAGTTTTGTTTACCATATTACAACAAAAAGGTGAGACACATTATTTAAAAACACAAAGTTAAATCATAATGTCATATTATTATCAAAAGAAAATATTCATGTCAGTGTGCACCATTTCACCCCTTTTGTTATCAATTTAACATAACACAACAGTTGACTTTTATTTTCAAATTTTAAATAGTAGAGAATTAGCTTATATAAAAAAAAAAAAAAATCTCAATGAAAACCTAACATTTTTTAAAAGTGTGTATAATTAAAACTAAAATTAATTTTGGGATAACAAATTCCAGTCTCATTCTATATTTAGACATATACCACCTGAGATGATCAAGTGACGTTAGACATAAATATTAAATAGTTAATGGATGTGATATAAACTAAAACAAGAGTTAATTTTATATTTTAAAAATGCAATAGTAAACAACTTTTATAAACACTAAAACTAAAACTAAAATTTACTTGCTTTTAAAAGGAATAAGCACACACAGAATTTATTACATCAATGTCTCCATTACAAGAGCTGGAAGTTGTGATGGTTTGTTTAATATCATCCTCAATTTCTGTGATAGGTTAATCATACTAATATAATCCAACTTTAAAAAAGGTAAATTAGAAAAAGAAACCAACAAAGATGCCGCTAAAGTGCCCTCCACAAACTCTATTGCATGAAACTTGCTCAATATCTATTACTCTGAGCATGTCCTTGTAGATATAATAAACACAATCAAATAGTCTTTACTTCTATTACAGTTCCAAGATTATAATTATGCACGACTTCACTTACATTTGCTAATTATGAAAATAGTCTTCTCACTTCCACTTTAAAACAATTATATTTGCTAACTATTTTAATTTTACTTTTTTAATACAAATACCTGAAAATTTAAAATAGCATATGAAGTAAAAGTAGATTGCGACTTCTTCTTTTTTTATCGAATCACTGTTTCTTATCAAAGAATATCTGACGGCCTTATGAATGAAAATATTCAATTAAGGCACAATAGTACAATATTAATGCCTAATTAAATTTTCGTTTCTTAGTTAAAACTTCATATTTAGTGTAACATGTTTTCGTTGTATTTCATATCAACATATCTTTTAAAATTTTCTAATTTTTTTTTTGTTTTCATTTTACATAATATTAGGTTTTTGCCTTTCATTATCCTAACAGCTATTGATAATGCTAATCAGACGTAATTCATGCTGACCCAGTCTTCCTCCCCATCCCCAAAGGTGGGTCAAATAACCTCAGAAAATAAAGGAACCAATCATCATGGTTGGCTATACCAAGAGTAAAAGCTTAAGATTTTTATTTTACTTTTTAAATAATTTCTCTTGTCGTTGAAAATCAGACATGAATCCCAGAAAACTTAATACAGATGTTTAAGAATCCATGATCATATATACACTCATAAAAATAAACCTTAGAGTCGGAAAACACTAAAGCAGTGCTTCTTACCTCACTGTGATCATGATTACCTTAGTTTCAACCGATACGAATCATGGAACCTTCGAAATTCTGAGATCCGGTTCCAAGGTTGTTAAAGGATTCACAAGTACTGCAATAGATCTCACTGCTTGTGGTCTTTGATCCAGAAGAGGATGTCGTCTCTGATTCCACTTTTACACCGTTTATCATTGAATTCTCGAACTTTTGGCCAGCTCCACCGTCGTAATCCACTTTACCAGACCCATTTCTTCTTAGAACACATGAACATGAATCACTTTTAATCTTTGAATCTTCGAAATTTTGTTGCCCTGCTCCGTAGTTCTTGAACGAAGGTTTTCTCGAAGGAGTGACACTTGAACAGGGAGCTTTCCCCTTGCCCTTAGGGTTTCTAGTTTTTTCCATGGCTATTGGATTAGAAACTTGATGATCTTTGCAACCTCACTCTCCCTCACTGATAGACAAGAGAATTAAGAAGACTCAAAGATTAAAAAAAAAAGAAACACTTTCAACTAATCAACTTTCATAATGGGAGATAGGTTATAATTTATTTTCTCTTGCGCTTTGAATGATTCCCCCGCTTGGGTTCTTTATTATTTAAAATTCTTAATTATAAGACGACTTTGACGAGCTTAAGAAAAACGATAACGACTTGTAAAGAGTTAAAAGCAAATAAAATGAGAAATCTTTCCTAAACTATGACACGTTTGAACTTAAATTAATCGGTAAAATTTATTTTTGTATGAAAAAATTATGTCATAGAAACAATGACAGAGAGTTTCATCCCTTTCCGAAACTAACATGAATATGCGTTGTTTAGCCCTATTTTGAGAAACAAGAAAGAAATTATAGTTGAGTTGCACCGTTGGGGTAAATTCTCCACAGTTGGAAACTTGAAGTATGTCTCGATAATAATGAATGAAAATACATCCTCATAGATACACTAACGGTGTGTTTATTCATTATACCGAGTTTGTAAGTTTGAAGGGAGGGTGTGTTAATATTATACCAAATTTGTAAATTTGAAAAGTTGTGGGTTCAAAGAGTTCATGAGAGAATTTATATCTATTAACAAAATATTAACAACTAACATTTGTTGAAAAATAATTTTTTGGGATAAGGCCTTGCAGAACAATAAATTGGTCATAGGTTTAGTTAGCCTTACCTTGAAGCTTTTATGGGTGTGTCTAACTGAGCTAACATGTTGTAGGATCTTTGATGGATGTAGAAGATTGGTAGACCCTAGAGAAGGACCCACGAGGAGGGAAAGAGAGAGAGGGAGTATTAAAAATGGGTTTTTAGTGAAAGGGAAGTCATTGCAAAAAACCATGTCCACGAATCAATAAAAACAAAAGGTGTTATCTTATTCTTCACATAACAAAATCTAGTTAATCTGCACGGAATCAAAACTTCTATATGTCAAATAAATTAATTTAATTTCCATGATGGGATTAAAGCCTCTCAGCTTTGCTTTTCTTGTTAAGAGAAAAGACCAAATCAACGAAACAACACCTTTGTTTTACGTGGAAACATTCTAAAATGGTTATTACCATCACCACAATTTTTTTTAAGGATAATGATACAGTGTCTTAGTTTTTTAACCCAATTTTTACCCGTCTACGTGGCATGCATTATTTTAATATTTTTAAATGAAACGGTAATTGGAGGCAGCGTCTCAGATAATTTTGCGTCATGTGCACGCGCGGTGAATTGGAGAAATATTTTAAAGAAACATAGTGCGTTGATTCGTTTTCCCTCGTCTTTCTCCTTCCCCGCAAGTTTCTTTTTCGAGCAGGTCACACAAACACAGAGGTATTTGGTCCGCAAGAGTTTTTTCTTCCCCAAAAGGTTATTCTTCCATAAAGGTTGGTGTTGTGGGTAGCAGTGAAAGCGGATAGCGGAGTTCTCGAGAGTGGTTTGGGTTGTTGGAGGTGGTGGGTTCGGCGGAAAGTGGTGGCTACCGTTTGGTGCATTGCTTGGGCGCACTCTTGTTGGCGTAGTTGTTGGTTTATTAAAGGCCATTCACACAACGAACATTTGGCCGGTAGGTTATCGTCCAAAACCCCTGTTTGAACGTGGTTAGTTTCGAAATGCTTATTGGTTGAATGTATGGCTTTGATTAGCATGCAGAGGTATTTGCGCCATGTTGCCACTAAGTTTCATGACATAATATTTTGTGTGAGGTTGACCAAATATCAAATTCGAGGGTCTCATCTGGTATATGTGTTAAAACTTTGACAAGTGTACCAAGTCGCGCAAGTAGTAACCGGTAAGACTGGGATATCGTTTCCCAAGAGACTCGTGTATACTAAATAATTGCGTAATAAGTGACTAATTTAAACTAATGAATAAATTCATAATTTGGGTTTTTGTATGCAAGAAATTAAATATTTCATACACAAGTAAAATTGAACTTGGATATTTGAAGACTCTAGAAAATGGTAAAGACTAGAAATGCAATGGATTGATATTGTTGGAGTTAGACTTCACCTACTTCACTCTCATGTATATTAAGCAATAAAACTCTTCTCCATTAATTACTAATGTCAACCCACAAGTCTACTCAAACTCTAATCCCATAGTTGAATAAGCCTAGGTTTCCTTATTTAGAGTCAATTCCTTGAATCCCTAAATAAACAAACCCGCTTTACAAATTAGGGTTTAAGACAACTAATGGGTCAAGTTCCATTCCTAGATACAAGTTCCATTAGGTATCTTGTTCCAATTCAAGGTTTCAAGAGATATTTTCCAATACCTAATGACCCAAATATCATGCAATGAATGGGTAAAACAAAGCAAGTTTTAAATACATAAACAAAGATACTAGAAATCAATGGAAGAAGTATATATATATTCAAACCATTCGAAAATACATGAAAGTTCAGTGGCTACATCTAACCCCAACAAAAATGGGTTTAGCTCTCCATTGTCATGGAGAGCTCAAGCTTACAAAATGGGAATGGAAGAGGGAGGAGACACAAAGAGGAAGATGGAGTTGTTCCCACAAGCCCTAGCAGACCTCCAAGCGCTCCAAGACGTGTTGTTCGAGCTCCAAAGTGTCCAAGATCCATTTCCCCTCGCGAAAACAGAAGAAAAAGAGCCAACTTTCCACATCAGCAAACACTGGCGCCTGGCGAAAGGGTCTCACTGCCAGGCGCAAGCCACCAAACAGGGGGCTAGTCTTCCCGCTACCGCCCGGCGGTGACCAAGTGCCGCCAGGCGTTGACCAGCAGTGGCGCCTGGTTGGTGCTAGTCTGGCGCCTGGCGTTGACGGTATCTGCCGCCTGGCGCTGCCTTTGTGTCGCTAGGCGCTTCCTGTTGACATTCTTGCACTTCTCCTTGCTGTTCCGGGTTACTCATTTGTTGGGACTCTTGGAACAAAGCTTCCGATCTATAAATAGACAAAAAATGGGGATTAGTGGTATATTTAGATCAATGTAACCCAAAATGTATTTATTTATAAAAGTAAGATAAATTTGAGGATTAAGTAGGTTAAAAGCTTTGGAAGAGATGATTTTGCTATGAAAATGTAACTTGGATAATGGTAAAAATTAACATTATCAATATGTAAAGTTTTAAATATTCATTAAGCAGACGTTAACCTCACATAAATTAGGAAACCTAATACTTATTTTTTGTTTTTTGCCAATTATGACCTTAACACCAAATTTGCTACCTTGATCAGGAGCAAACATATCAATCAAGTTGTTCTTAGTGGTCCTAATATTGTTGTAGTATGCAAACTTATAATTTCATATTCACCCCGCTCCACCAAGATAGGGAAGGGCTGGAAGGAATTTTGCAATTAACATCAATTGAAAGAAGGAGACCGTGTGCTCTTTGAAGTGGATCACGCTGATGCCGATGAATTCATTACAGTCTTTGTCAACAAATGTTTGTGTAACGAGTAACTATGATGTTCAAACAATTAGATGTGATGTTATGAATGTTAAGTTTTTTTTTTAAATATGATATTTGTGTTTTCTGGTGAATCAGGTGGTACTTTAAATATATGTATTCCTTGTGGTATTTGAATGAAGTGTCCTTTTGTAATTCCATAAGTGTCTTTTTACACTCAACTTTTTGTACATGCACTACTGAAACTGCTTTTCAAGGGTATTTTTACATGAAATCTGGTTTGGACACAATCCAAAGGCCATACTAATAATTTCATCACCATGAATCATGACCAAACATCTCAAATAAGTGATTGGAATTGAAGATTGAAATAAAAACCAACTTCTCTAGTACGAAAATGAAATGTCCTTTTCTAATTGCATAAGTGTCTTTTTACACTCAACTTTTTGTATAGACAGTACTGCAACTGCTTTTCAAGTGTATTTTTACATGAAATCTAGTTTGGACACAATCCAAAGGCCATCCAAATAATTCCATCACCATGAATCATCACCAAGCATCTTAAACAAGTGATTGGAATTGAAGATTGAAATAAAAACCAACTTTTCTGGTTCGAAAATGAAGTGTCCTTTTCTAATTGCATAAGTGTCTTTTTACACTCAACTTTTTGTACAGACAGTACTGCAACTGTCTTTTTACTACACCATAACTGCCTTTTTCATATGTACTTTATGTACAAACAACATGTCAAAACTTTCGTTGACCACCAACAATTTTTTATTTATTCTTAAAATTTAAATTACAAAGATTCTTCATCTTATTATTGGAAAACCATCTAAACAATGATTCCCAACTGATATGAACCATATACAAATTAATTCCGCAACTGTCTTTTTACTATAACATAACTGCCTTTTTCATATGTACTTTATGTACAAACAACATGAACCACCTACAAATGAGTAACGTAACAACCTTTTCACAATACCATAAGTGCCTATCAATAACTCCCACAACACATGAATTCTTAAAATTCAATAATTGTCTTTCTGAGATATGGTTTCTGTACCACAGACTTACCATATTTTATTTGCTAAATAATTCAGTACAAATCACCAGAAAGACTTTAGAAAAGTCATTATTTATTAATTGCACCATAACAGAACAAAAACACAACAAAAAAAATTGTTCACAACTTCATGTTTCATACATTTGAATTACAATTCTACATTCTTATAATTAAACAAATGAAAATGATATTTCATTTCCATCAAACAAAACAAAATAGATACATATTGCTGCAACTCCAACAACTATTTTGGTATCCTTTTCTTCTTTCGACTATAAATTACGAACGGAGTTTGGATTACACGGCTTTTGAACCGTAACTGTGGATCATTCCTCATACGACGTACATATCGCTGTTGGTTACATCTTTGTCTTCTGTAGCTTCACTTGGAACATGCACTTCATTTCAATCGTCGAACAAGAACATACGAATGGGGTTTAATTTGGGGAAAAAACATCACAAAAATAAGGGATTGCAATCGGGGTAGGAAAACATACAAAATTGCCCTTTGATTTGGAGAAGAAGAACACCAAAATTAGGGCTTCCAATTGTCGACAAAGTTGCGGCAGCGATCCACCTCTGTTATTATTTCCCAAAACCGCACTCTCGCTTTTCTCTAAACCGCACTCTCGCCTTTTCCCTAAACCGCAACGTTCACTTCTTTTTTCTTATGTTTTCTCTGCAGCGTGTGACCTTCAAACCTCAACATTCACTCTCGTTTCGCTCACATGTCACTGCTCTTCTCATATTAAAAAACATTAAAATAAGGCATGCCACGTAGGCAGGTAAAAGTTGGGTCAAATAAGTGAGGCATTGTATCATTATTTTTTTTTAACTACCGCCACCATAAAATTACGAGTTGAAGCGTTTTTTTCTTTTCGAAACATCGGTTTGTAAAACTATAACTTTTTATTGATATTTTGAAGTTTATATTTTATTCCTCAATTCAACCAATTGAAACCCTTATCAATTGGTCGAAAAGGTTAATTAGCCTGAAGCTTTTATGGGTATGTCTAACTGAACTAACATGTAGGATCTTTGATGGATGTAGAAGGTTGGTAAACCCTAGAGAAGGACCCACGAGGACAGAAAGAGGGAGAGGGAGTATTAAGAATGGGTTTTTAGTGAAAGGGAAGTCACTGCAAAAAGCATGTCCACGAATCAATAAAAACAAAAAAGTGTTATCTTATTCTTCACCTAACAAAACCTAGTTAATCTGCACGGAATCGAAACTTCTATATGTCAAATAAATTAATTTAATTCCCATGATGGGATTAAAGTCTCTCAGCTTTGCTTTTCTTGTTAAGAGAAAAGACCAAATCAACAAAACAACACCTTTCTTTTACGTGGAAACATACCAAAATGGTTATTACCATCACCACAAACTTTTTAACTATTGCCACCATATAAAATTACGAGTTGAAACGTTTTTTATTTTTGAAACATCGGTTTGTAAAACTATAACTTTTTATTGATATTTTAAGTTTATATTTTTAGTTGATATTTAAATTTATATTTTCTAAGCACTTTTAAATTATAAAAGTTTGATTATTATTGACAAGACAATCATATACGATAAAACTACTGCAGTTTGATTCAATAATAGTAAAGTTCATCGAACATAATATAATTCAGATCAAAATTAATGTTGTTCGTTCAAATTTAGTATAATTTGATTTAAAAGTAGTGTAATTTGATTAAAAAATAATATAGTTTGGTTCAAAAATATTGTAGTTAAAAAAAATCAATTCATAATAATTTAGTTCAGTTTATATTGGAGTGCAATTTAGTTTAATATAATATAATTCAATTTTTTAAAATAAAAAACAATTTAGTTCAGATATTTTAATTATTTTTTCAATTGAGTTTAGTTTATACAAAGTAACTCATTAACATTGTTTAGTTTTTGTACGGACAAAACAATTCTATACAAGTGATAAATCTTACTCCTTTGATCACCTATTTTATAGAAAAATGCTATGATTTCAACCATTAACCGGTCCTACCACTATTTCACTATAAGAACACTATATATCAATTAACAATGATTTTTGCAGAATTCAAGTTCGCATCAGCACATAAATTTGAAAATGAATATTAGTAACATTAATTCTTAGATGAAAAGACTTTGTCGAAACATTGGTTCTCATTAAAGTTTGCGTCCTTGTATATATAAATCATCATAGTGGCTTTGTCGAAACTTTTTTAGACGTAGAGTTGGATTTTTGGTGCCTTGAGTTGAATAAATGACTTTCAATCAATTACAACGTCAGTTATATAGATCAAGGTTTACGTTAAAATCGTGTTTGCGAACACGATTTCTGAACAATAAAAAATGGTTTGATCTGAGTACCAATCTGCCTATTTGAGTAATATCAAAAAGAAAATTCACCCATCTTAATTAGAAACCCCAAAAACTGAAAAAGCAATTCTTTAGCTTCAAACGCAAAGCCAAAAAGTTATATTAGGGTCATCTTTATATAGTGATGAAGTAAGGTGACAGAGTAGAGCACATATTAGATTACTTCAGGAATTTTACAGTAGAAACTACTTAGGGTTCCAGCACCACTATCATAATATTATTAGCATATATAAGATCATAGACACACACCTTACACACAGGCCCACAAAATGAGCACTTTATGATTCTTATTCCCACAAGATTACACTATATATATTATAGCCCTTCAAAGTGATAGCTGGTGAATCACTCGTACCTAGCACCAGTGTTAAACTTGGCCCTTCCAAAGTCCTGTTTTCCTGAACCTGAGTTGTTGAAAGCACTTTTGGTGCCATTGTTACCCCTTGAAGGTGCGTATCTCCCCTTCGCAACTTGCACACCAGTGTTGAACTCCCCTTCCTTGAAATCTTGTCCTCCCCCCGAGTTCTTGAAGGCATCCTCAGTGCCATTGTTTGCATCCCAACCAAACAGTGAGCTAAAGAAACCAGACATGGTCGACGAAATTAAGGATCTTGTTACTTTCTCTCTCAACTTTATCTCTCTTCTTGCCTTTAAGTTTGCCACCAACCCAACCCTCCTTTTATAGATACTCAAAGGAGAATATCTCATGTAACTACCCACCCACCTTTGATGAATAGGGTCACGTCAGAAACAGACGCGACATCTTATTCCCTTGTTCCATTGCTATTGGATAGTGTACTATATTTTCGGATTAATGTATATATATCTTTGGTTTTCATCTAATATTCTCTTCGATAAAGGATATGTAAATGAATTGATGAAAGATATTTGTTCGATGATCACTGGCCAAAAGAATAATGTTATTCGTGTGCAACTTTTACCGTAGATAAGATCAAATGAAAGCAAATGCTATATCAGATTCTGTACAGATGGAAGTGTATATAATGGTGGCTAAAATCGTTTTCCTTTTGAATTTCTGGGTTGAGTTATTCGGTGAATAACTTAATATGGAATATGGTTCCTCTAGAACACTAAATTATTGAAGAAAGTGAAAGAAAATGTTCAGTCCAGTTGTAATTACAAGAATTAATTGCATGTTCGTTTTCATGTATGTATAAAATGCTGTGGAAATTAGGGGCACCAAAGACGAGTTCTTAACAGATAGCACAAAAAGACAAACTAAAAGAAACTCGAATTAGCATTACTAAGTTAGCATCGGCCTAAACATTGAATCTGCATAATACTCGCCTGCACAATTAAAATACTATTATGTATTATTTATTGTATAGTTTTTAAAATTATTATGTTGGACATGTGACATTACTATTATTAAAAAGTTATTATCAGACAATAATTAATAATTTTTAAAAATTAAATAAATGTTATTATACTAAAAGGATAAAAGAGCTAAACAACAACTCCAGACGATTTTGACACTAGTGCAGAGAGTAGATTTGGTCGCGGTTATTTTGGTCCTTTTACCACGAGTTCATAACCGAGGCATATCTTGATGAAGTAAAAAAGAGAGGTTTATGTCCTGGTTCATAACCGAGGCATATACGAAAATTACTGCCTCGAGTCTTACTTCAACCGAGACCTAATAAACATAAAAAATAAAAATAAAAAAATTACAGTTTAGTTGTGTTCTTTCGTCTCCTCTGAGTACATCTTCCACCAGTGGCTTCTAAAGTTGAACTTGAGCATTTATGAACCAATTTACAACTTGTTCCATTTCCAATTTTCAATACACAAATCACACATTCTAATAATCTCTGCAGTGGTAAAAGGAGAAACTTTGACACAGTTGTTGAGTAAGGAATGTGCAAGCTTCACAATGGAGAAGTTTCTTTTGTCCACAGTCTGACCCAATTCATTATTTCTGACACGGGAATTGGTGTTGCTGCTGGTGCTACCCTTTGAGTGCTCCATCTTTTTCTAATAATAATATTTGGCTCGGGAATGTTCTTGGTGGAAGCATGTGTTTGTCGGAGTCCTTGGGGTAGCTGAAACCAGATAAGTTCAACAACTTTCAAGGCAAAGAACCATGGAAATGGAAATGAAAAGTTTGAAAGATTGAATTTTGAAAGTGCTTACAAGTGGAGAAAGTGTTCAAAGAGCCAAGCACATAAAACCAAAACCTAGTGCCTCCATCTACATACCGTTCAATCCCGCGACAATGGAGGCGTCCCAACAATGCCCTATTCGACGGCCAAACTGTAGTGGAGGGGTGAACAGAGTGGCTGGCGTAGTAAGTGGTGGAGAGTCTGGCGCGCACGAATTTTGCGTTGCAGAAGCAAGAAGAAGACGCCGAAGGAAGAAAGAAGGAGGTGCAAAGAAAGAAGGAGGCGCAGGAACAGTGAACTGACTTGGGTTTTTAAACCCTAAAATGCTCTATTGTCTCGGGTTTTATATGAACCGAAGCATAATTGTTATTCTGCCTCGGTTTTAATGAGACCCGAGGCATAAAAGTTCACTTAAATTACAAAAGTGCCACCGCATCATAATATGCCTCGTTTGCACCTGAACCGAGGCATATAAGGCATTGTCAAAACGTAAAATTGCACTAGTGTGATGATGAATAAGACGAGGACCATCAAAGGGATATATTTTTTTTTATCAGCAAAGAATATTAATATATATACAGAGACACTTTAGGGGTGCCTCAACCCTTATACAAATCCTGATTTTACATTGAGGTTCTT
Organism: Vigna unguiculata; assembly: GCF_037176805.1. Lineage (NCBI taxonomy): Eukaryota > Viridiplantae > Streptophyta > Magnoliopsida > Fabales > Fabaceae > Vigna > Vigna unguiculata. The sequence continues at coordinate 14,845,028 of NC_140794.1, read as the reverse complement.
AGATAAACAAAACAACCTAATAGATGTGTGTAGCAAAAAGATCAAAGGCAAATAGAGGACCTACATATTCAAAGTACAACTAAAAAGTACCACCTTAAGAATATCCACTCATAGGAACTTAGTCAAGTTGGTACACATTGACAATTATTGGATTCATTCCTTTAGTCCAGTGCTAGATTTAATACGTTCATGATCTATTTGAGAGCTTCCTGATCAGTAAACAGCAAAGTATTGTGCGTCCAGTAAATCATTGCACCTTTGAAGACTTCTCCTATGAAATATTCTGCATAAAGCAAAAGAAACCTCTAGACTGAATAGTCTGAGTGGGTTATAACACATGTTTCCTCCATATCATATTTTGATTGGAGGATTCTACGTTATTTATTTAATGCACTCAATTGGGCACAAATTTCAATCATTATAAGAGAAATGGACATGTGGAACTTTGTATTTCATCCATGTCCAAGCATTTAATTGTGCCAAAGTAAATATTTCCTCTGGATCCACTTTCCCTTGTTTAAACACAATCTTATTTCTATGGTTCCAAATATTCCAAATAATTGATATCCATAAGCCCTTCCATATTTTATTTTCTTTGTTGTTTAAGGCCATTAAAGAAAATTGTTGGAAATGCATATTTAGTTGATTATGTTGCACTGAACTTATACCCACCCATTTATTACAAAGGTTCCAAACCATGTTTGCAATTTTACACGTTAAGAATAAATGGTTGTATTTTCCTCCTCCAACCCGCATAGGACACATGATGTTTCTGCTAATTGTAACCCTCTTCTGCTCAAGTTTTCCTTTGTTGCTATTTTATTCAATATTGCCCTCCACGCAAAATATTGTGATGATGGAGCTACCTTTATACTCCAAAACATGTTGAACATATCAAAATTTTCCCCGATAATTGGAGTTTTCAATTTCAAGTACGCAGATTTGACTGTGAATTTGTGTTCCTCATCTTTCCATACCCAAAGGTCCTCTCCTTCTCTTAGAATTTGTGTTTGATTTAACATTTGTTTAAAATCCTCTAATTGAGGCAATTCCCACTCAAACCAATCTCTTCTCCATTTCATCAACCATACCCAGCCATTGTTAGTCCATTCACCGAACTCCCTTAGTGTTTTCTCCTTACTAATAGAGTTCTCATATAATCTAGGGAATCTTATATAAAGAGGCAATGATCCCTTCCATGTATATTCCCAAAACTTAATCCTAGATCCTGAACCTACTTTCCACTCCAAGTTTTGGTTAAACCATTTTCCTTCCTCTCCTTCACCACATACATCACATAAGTCCTTCCACCACCTTGATGTATAATGCTTTCTGGTATGTCTTCTTAGACCTCTCCAAGATCCATATTTTGATTCTAAAATATCCTTCCACAATCCATGTTCCTCTGTGCCTAGTCTCAACTTCCATTTGGCTAATAAAGCTTTATTAAACAAATGGATATCTTTTAATCCAATTCCTCCTTCATGCTTAGATTTACAAATATTTTCCCATCTTATCCAAGCAATCTTTCTACCCTCATGTCCCCAACCCCAGAGAAAATTTCTTTAAAGGTTCTTAATAATCTCACAAACACCTATCGGGGCTTTATAAAAAGAAAAATAGTAGAGGAGCAGGGCTGTTATGACTGATTTTATTAGACAAATTCGTCCCGCAAATGATAAATGTTTGCCTTTCCATGTGGACAATTTATTTTTAATTTTTGTAATCACTGGTTGCCAAAAAGATTGCTTTGTTGGGTTACCTCCTACAACCATACCCAAATATTTGAATGGTATTTGCATTGTATTACAATTTAAAACTTGTGAGTACCTCATTAAAGCATTTTTATCTACACCCAAGGCTCCAATTCTGCTTTTATGAAAATTGACTTTGAGTCCTGAAGCCATCTCAAAGCACCTAAGTATACTTTTAATGACTAAAACGTTCTGGCAGTTTGCTTCACATATAAACAAAGTATCATCTGGAAATTGTAAGAGATTGACCTTGACTCTATTTTTCCCTACATTTATGCCTGTATACAGATTTTCTCTTACAGCTTGGTTTACCATTCCAGATAGGCCCTGTGCCACTATTAAGAACAAAAAAGGTGCAATTGGGTCCCCTTATCTTAACCCTCTTGTTGGATTGAATTGTTTGGTTAGGCTTCCATTTACTAAAACTGAGATCGTGGCAGATTCTAAACATTTCTTAATCCAACTTATCCATTGTCTACAAAATCCTAGTCTCTCCATCATGTAATAAAGAAACTCCCAACTTACGGAATCATATGCTTTTTCGTAGTCTATCTTGATTACCAACCCACATTTCTTTTTTCGTTTTATGTCTTCAACTGTCTCGTTAGCCACTAAGATGTTATCCATCAACCCTCTTCCAGATATAAAAGCAGACTGTGACCCATCAATTATCTTAGGCAAGACCTTTTTCACTCTATTAGATAGGATTTTGGATATTACCTTGTATATGCATCCTACAAGGGAAATAGGTCTGTATCCATCTAATGTGATCGGGTTTCCCAGTTTAGGCACTAGACTAATAAAAGATGCATTGCAGCCCTTAGATATGTTGCCAAATTTGTAGAAATGTTCAACTGCGTGTATGATATCTTTGCCAATGATGTCCCAAAATTTCTTGATGAAGCTAAAATTAAAACCATTTGGTCTTGGACTCTTAGAACTTCCACACCCCCACACTGCCTCCTTAATTTCAATTGCATCAAAACACTTAGTCAACATGTTATTATCCTCTACCGAAAGTTGTTGGAACTGAATATTATCCAACCTTACTCCAAGGTTTGGTTTTGCCATTAATCTTTTCCTATAAAACTCCTTCACAACTTCCTTAACAACATTCGGATCTTCATTCCACTTACCTTGGATTTCCAACCCTTTAATTTCGCTCTTAAGTGACCTCCATTTAATGGATGAATGGAAGAATTTAGAATTATTATCCCCCTGTTGGATCCATTTTACTCTAGATTTTTGTTGCATGATTGATTCATGTTTCAGATTTAGTAATTGAAGTTGACTAAGTAACTCTATGCGCTCCTTTTTCTTATCGTTATCCAAATTACTATCATCATCCAATTTGTCTAGCTCTCCAATTTTTCCTATTATTTCCTTTTTCAATTTACTAGTATGTCCAAATATATCCCTATTCCAAATCTTTAAGTCATGTTTCATTCTTTTAAACTTTTCTTTTGCTGCCCTCATGTAAACTCCTTCAACTTTATAGTCACTCCATTTTTGTTTTACTAGTTCTCTAAACCCCCTTTCTGAGTTCCATACTTCTAGACATCTGAATGGTTTGGGACCCCAATCAATTAGTGAGTTCTTATATGATCATGTGTTTAGTAACAAACATCATCCTTTGCACATAGGATGATAGTTCAAATAAGAACAATCATTGTTGAGTTGTTTGATTATTCTTACACGTTCATTTGTGCAGTTGTGTGCATGTTCCTCTTCATTCTTCCTTCTTCCTCGTTTGTCGGCGTTGCCTCTCTCCATTTTAGTTGTGATACACTAAGGAGTTGTTGCAGAAAAAAGTTTTAACTTATTTTCTAAGAGATCATTGATGTAATAAAAGTTTTCTGGGATCTACTTTGTCAAATGTAGGAAACAAACATTTCTTGTAAAATAGAATAAGTATGCAAAAATTCGTGAAGTATTATGTTTGACAGTCTTAAAATGTCTTATAGGTATAAAAGTAGGAACAATATGTAAAGAATATGGAGGTTGAAGACTATTCTTTTGAGTCATTACATGTATGAGCTGTTTAAATATAAATGTGGGGTGGATTATTGAAAAGTATTTTGAACATCATCATGGTGGTATTATCTATAGTGTTCATGTAAATGTAAATTAGCTACTTCGTTATTTTTTTAGTGTCTGAACTATTATGGAGTTATAACATAATAGTAACCAATCTGTAATGTTTTTGTAACTTGTAAAAGGATTAAGGTATCCCAAATGTTCTATTATATTTATTTAATTTTTGTTACCGATAATAAAAAAATTATGTTAACTCAAGACTATTCGTATATCTCCTAAGGAAAAAACTTATTTATCATATGTGAAAGAAGACCACATTTTTTGTCGTTGAACAACCGAAAAACTTGTGTTTTAAATGATTTGTTATTAAAGTATGACCATTTTTATATTTCATTAGTACCGGTACTTAATCAAGATCATGACGGTTGAATTTTTCTCTAGCAAAGTATAATGTTTGACAATAATAGAGTCGATTTAGACAAATTTAAGTTCACACTAGCTATTTTTAATAAATAAACATATTTGTGTTGTTAAGAATAAATGAGTTGATCAATAGTAGTTCATACTGATCTTATTTATTTTAAATATTTATATTTATGTAAGTTAGAACTTATATTAATTTTATTTATTTTAGTTAGTGTCAATTAGACTAATAATAATAAAATATATACTTATTTAAGTTAAGTTAGCATTGATTTTATGTTATAAATTTGTGCGTTTTGGTGATGGGGAACGGTAAAATATTCTTAATCTAAAGATCCAAATTTAAAGTTGAAAATTTTTCTCACTTCTAATTTTTCTTTTCTAAAAATCTCATTACACTTATCTTATTCACATTCTCTTCCTTCATTTACACATCTCATTCATCCACATCCATATTTTTTGTTCACATTAATCTCATTCTTTCACACTTATTTCCTTCATATATATACTTATCTCTCTTATCAACACTTATTTATTTTCTCCATATTTGTCTTTTTTATCCATACGCGTCTCATTTGTCCCACCGAGCTCATTCATTTACACTCTCTCTTTCATCCACTACAATTTTTTTGTTTGTATTTTTATATTTCTTAAAGATAGAGGCATTGTGTAAAAAATGTTTTTCTTTTGAATTGTTGTTACATTACAAAAACAAAAAAAAAACAACTCTTTAAATAACGATCAATTTTAGTGACAAAAAATAATTAGTCAATATAATAACTAATTTAGATACCAATTTATAAACTAAAATTTACTAGTAATTATAATAATTTCAAAAAATTATAATTGGTCTCTAAATTAATAACCAAAATATTTTATATTATGAATTGATCTTTACATTAGTTAGTAATATTAACTACCAAATTTTTGACTACTCTAAATTTATCTATTAATATATTTTTGATTATTAAACTGATCAATATCTAAGTTTTCTTGTAATATTATTAGCATATTTTTTTTATTAAAAAAATTATTCATTATTAAAATTTTCTTGTAGTGTTATTATAGGTCACACGGACACAACTTAAAACAATAAATTTCATTTAAAGTCTTAACTAACAGTAAATTAAAATAAAACGCATTAACATCGGTTTCATTCATATTAAACTACTTCAGTCAAAAATTATTTATGAGCTAGTGTCAAATTAGTGGACATTACTATGTGAGACACAATACGATGTTATGGACTAATTAGAGTCTATTTATCCCTTTTAAAATTCATCTTTTCACTGAGACTAAATATGTGCTTTCTTAATGATTTTATAAATGTTACTGCATCCATAGCTGACGCCACTTTATCGTGTTTCTCGTCATCCAAAGTGATTTTTAACGATCTCTACACTATTTTTATAGACGAAGTAATCTCAAGATCTGGCCATGGCAGGCGAAGGTTTAAAACTAGACCTAGTATTATAATGAACTTGTAAAAGTAGTACTCACATAATTAAGAAGATAATAAAAGCATATTATATAACTGGATGAGTTCAGCATTACAGACAAAGAGGTAGAGTTCCAGCATCACAATTATTAGCATATGATCACATCTTACAGAAAGGCCCATAGAGTGAGCACTTATTTTTTTTTATTCCCATATTAAGTATATCTTTGGGAAGCACCTCAGTGTGAGAGGTTCTTAATAGTACCTAGCACCAGTGTTGAACTTGGCACTTCCGAAACTCTGCTTTCCTTGACCAGAGTTGTTAAAAGCATCTTTGGTGCCATTGTTGCGATTGCAAGGTGCGTATCTACCCCTTGCAACTTCTACACCTGTGTTGAACTCACCTCTGTCGAAATCTTGTCCACCTGCTCCCGAGTTTTTGAAGGCATTCTCAGTGCCATTGTTTCCACCCAAGCCAAAGAGGTTGCCCAAGAAACCCGACATGGTCGATGTTTGGTTCAGGAAATTAAGGATCTTACTACTTTATCACAGAAGTCTATGTCTCTACTTGCTTTGATGTTTGCTACAAACCCAACCCTCCTTTTATAGACGCGGATTTCAGAATCTCCTGTAACTACTACCTTCATTAGGGTTAGGTTAGGCTCCAGCATATTTAGAAACAGACAAGTATTCCATTGCGATTGGAGTGCACTGTTTTCGGATTTATATATATTCTTTGGTCCTCATCAAATGTTCTCTTCGATAAAGCAACGACAATAATTTCAAAATGAATATTATCAAAGATAAATCTTTGCTTCGCAAAGGATAAATATTATTCGTATTCCAAATTTACCATCGTACCACAGATAAGATCAATTAATTGAAAACAAAAGCTACATTAAATTCTATAGTGAAGATATTTTAATGCAGCAATCACTTTCCTGTTTCGTTGTTATTAGAAGAACTTTATTATTCTTATTTTAATTGCTAGTTGAACCTAACTTTGAATTTGTGTCTTATTTACAAATGAAAAGAACAACATATTTGTTAAATGTTTCGGGTGTAAGAACTAAGTGCCTATTTAAAATAATCGCTTGACTCTTTCTTTTCTTTTTCCGTCGTCACTCAGTTCTCCTTCTTTCCTCCTGCTCAGTGTTTTTTCTTCTTCTCGTTCGATTGTCTAGACGATCGGGATACCTGTTAATCAGACTCTGATGTTTAAGTCAATTCAAGTCTGGTCGGGATTATCAATTAATGTTGTCATAAATGCGAAATCAAAGTTCTTAACAACTTACTTTGGGATCCTATTTATAGTTTTTTATATGGATCCGTGATTTAGGTTTCTTTAACTGAGGCACAATTGCTTTTTAAACTTGATTATTAACTTGTTTTATTTTAACTACAACTCTTATCTTTTCGATCCACCGCCTGACTAACGCGGTCGAGCGTGCATGCTCTTACCGGCCGTGACTTTGCGCCTAAATAGTCAAATGAAAATGACAAATCATGGTTGGTGTTGTCGATGCTCACATCAAGAAAGATCTCAATGTGATTTTTTATTAGTTGTTGACAAAACAAATGTGTCATTAGGTTGCCCGATCGTAGTGGACAGCCTTCGGCCGCTTGTTCTTGGACCGTTCGGTCGTGACATCCTTAATTCCACTCTGGAAAGATTGCAACATCAAACAGCCACGACTTTAGTCCGAACCATTGGGTTGACCGGACATTGAGATGTTTAGGGAAGATTGAATTACTAAACAAAGGTTGATATGGATATAAGAGCATGTGTGTGCATTGGACTTTTGGAATACATTTGAGTTCACCTATCACTCTAAAGGTCCATAGGCCAAGCAATATGGATCGGAGATCATGTGTGGAATGGAGTTTTGGAAGACCTTTGAATTTAGCTTCCTACCATGGAAAGATAATGGGTTGAGTCGGGTATAGATAGTGTTTATTCTCAATCTGACATGTAACAAAAAAAGTCCACATGTTACCCGCTCGTTTACCCGTTAAACACCCGCTTAAAAAATATTTGTGGGTATTTTAAAACCCTCGGGTACCCCTAGATACCAGCAAAAAATTTATAAAAAAAATATTTTATAATTTTTTAAAATAAAATTACATAAAAATATAAAATAAAATATAAATTAGATTAAATTAAATTAAATTTAAATTTAAATTAAATCAAATCTAATAAAATATAAATTAAATTTAATTTAATAGAACATAAATTAAATTTTAATTTTAATTTTTTACGGGTAACGAGTATCGATGGGTACAGATAATATGATACTCGTACTCGACCCGTTTATAAACCGGTATTAAAATATCCTATATATATGCTACTGGTGGGCAGTGGCGGAACTTCAACAAAAATTTTAGGAGGGCCAAATTATATTTGTTATATATAAATTATTTTTTTAGTTAAAAAAAGTTTTCATTTTCTCACATCATTTTTCTATTCAAAACAAGCACTCATAACAATAGAATCCAAAAATATGACAATAATATATATAAAAAAGTAGCATAAAATTTATCATCAACAATAATATATTAAAAAAAAAGAGCAAAAATTACCTTTCCGGGACCGGGATCACATTCTAAAGCATTTAAAAATTCATTATATATAACTTTAGGAACTTTAGAGAGTTGTTTTTCATTTTCTTCAATTTTTGGATTCTCATAAAGTTTATCAAGTTTATACATAAATGTACTTTTTTCATCTTCATCACAAGCCTTCCACTTAAAAAAAAAAAATCAATTATTTTACTCTTTGCCATAATTTTTCTAATATAAATTTGTCACCTCTCACCTATTTAGAAAAATATTAAATTATGAATATCCTAAACTAAATCTTAAAACCAAGACTCAATATTCTAAGAAAAATAATAACTTCTAGATTATTACATTCCCTTATCTTAGAGATTCATAATCTTGTTCTTCCCTTACACGACTTAAAAGTCTAAAATAGCTCTATCTACTCAAAGAAGAGTTTGATGAACAATTAAAGCATGATTTTATGATCTCCAACCAATAGAGATATGCCTAAAGCGTAAAAAAGACACATATTACTTTGAAAGAAAAAAAAGAGTAAAAAATGAATTTATTCAAAAGAAGAAATTGTTCAATCTAAAATGTTCCTTAACTCCTCAAATTTTTCTTGATGCAATTTGATTTTGAAAATAAAAAAAAAATGATGATGAAAATTGAAATAGAAACAAAAGAAGAGAAAGAGATAGAGACATAAAAAAAAGAAAAATCAAATAAAGAAGTAAAAAAAATTATAATAAAAAAGAAAAACATAATTTTTAAATTTAAAAAAGGTTTTTTTAAACTAAATTAATATAAATAAAATTATAATATATAAAATATTTTTTAAAAATATATAAAAAATTAGAAAAATAAAAGTGTTGGGGTATGTCGACACTAAATTCCACCCTAGTAGTAAGTAACACTAATACATACTCACTAATTATCTATTGGAGATTTTATTTGCAAAGACCCACGAACACATATTTTTTGACATCCTATTTCTACCGCTTCGAATGATATAGGCCAGGAAAAATTAGGCATTTGAAAAGGTGGTGATGTTATACACATTAACACGGTAAATATTTGGTTAAGATAACCAACTTTGACAATGACTTTGTGCAAACAATGAGGAGATTTTGGAAATAATGAAAACAACAAATTTCGGTCATTTGTCAATACACTTATATAGTTCTTACTACTTATGCACATTCAAGACAACAACAAAAATGGCCATAAACAACAACAAAAGCCACCAAAAAGAAAAGAACTCACTACAACGATATTCCCCTGGTTAGATACATTAAACATTAATTTTTAATTTTATTTCATGCTTACGCTATTCATACTTCCAATATTTCAAACTTTAATTTGTATTTGGTGGTGAACTATATAGTAATGGATTCATGTTACATATACAATTTGAAATCTCTTTTTAATTAATAATGTCTAATAACATTCAAGCACCAAATTTTATAAATTATTAAACTATATTTTTATTAACTTAAAATTATGAGAACTTAAATATATGTAATTAAAAATAGAAATATCATTATCATTCATTTTACAAACTAGAATAAAAAACTCAATTAAATGAATTATGAAAGTGGTGGAAATGTTTACACCTACTGTATTGTAGCTTTTAAACGAAGAGAAAATGGAAACTAGTAGTAGAATCTTCTTCAAAATTTATGCATAAATCCAAAAACTTTATAAATGTAATGACATCAAATTTCATTTACTCGAGTTTGTGTTTTTCTAGTGTTAAGGAAATCACTACTAAAAAACATATATTACATGCAATTTTATTTTATTTTTTTAAGAAATATTTACAATTTTGCTATTAAAAGTAATTTTATAAAAATTTGCTACCAATATTTTTACAAGATATTTTGTACAAAACATTTTTCATAAAAAATTTGTGGAAAAAAATAATTATCCACAAAACAATTATCTATCAACGAAAACTCTTAGAAAAAATAGAAAAAAAATATTCTTGAAAAATTTTATAACAAATTTGTAAAAAAAGTCCGATGAAAATAAAAAATTATAATAGTAAATCTCATTACATTATTTTTAAACATACACTATTAATATATATAAATATATATATATATATATATATATATATATATATATATATATATATATATATATAATTTACAACTATTATAAACACTATCTAAAATAACATTAAATCAATTAATTGATTATATTCAATTTGATTTGATATAAATATAAAAGATGGGAACATATTAACTTTTAATTATTATTTCAATAAACTGGTCGAATCAGATGTCTTTTGATGTAACTATGATAATGTCACGAAGCACACAACAAGAATATATCCAAATGAAACTAGCTTTGCTTATAATAGATATTTTTAAATCGTTTTCTCCCGGAAAATATTCTCTTATCTTGAACGAAAGAAATCATCTTAAATGAAGAAGTATATATATTTCTTTCCAAAGTATCATATACCAGTCAGAGTATCAAATATACGATAAGATCATGAATTAACAGCAGTTTGTTACGTGTTCAATTAGAGCAAATTACTGGTATTCCTTTCTTCCTTAAACATTCACTAGAATGATTTTCGTGAAAAAAAAAATATTTAGTGACTAATTTTTTAATTAAAAATTAATTTAGACATAACTTTTTGATTTAAAGTTTTGATAACTAATATTAATTATTAATTTAAAAATTAATTTATAATAAAGACTATTTTAATTATAATTTCCAAATTAATTATAATTTTTTAAAATTATTTTAATTTTTAATCATTTTTAATTTATAAATTGATATTTAAATTAATTATTGTAGTAATTTTATTATAACAAAATGATAACTAATATATTCTGGTAAAAAGAGTTATTACAAATATCTTTAGTGCTCATTTTCTGCATTTAAGAGTTGCATGTTTCAATAGCTAGCATGTTTATATTTTTATATATTTTTTGAGAAATTTATAAAACAAAAAACTTTCTTGAATTAATAGTCTCCAAAAACATACGATAAGAGTCTTACTATCATGCTACCCAATTTAAAATATACGCTATCAAGTTTCTAGAAGTGAATTTCAAGAAATTGTAATTATTAAAATTTGATATTGAATTGACACAAACTTAAAAACAGATACCATTTTGAAATTTTAAAATAAAATTGATATGTTCTAACTAATTAAGCCTTTATTTTTTTAACACAATTATTAAATAATTAAACTAAATTAAGATAATAAGTATTAAATCATTCTCTTAAAAACATAAAAAAATAGAAAAATCATAAAGCAAATATTAAATAGAATTTTAACTTGTACAAATGACATCAGCTTGTAGAATGCACCGAATGTCCACATCCGGATTCAATAGATACCGTTTACAACAGCTTGTCCATTTATAAAATACATATCGGATGTCTACAACAGGTATGTTAGTGGATGTTCACATCCAATTTATACTAAACTATGATATTTTTAACGGAGGATGTCGACAATTAGTACTTCGATGATTATTTCAGTAACAAATAAACAGTCAACCAACAACTACGACATTTATCGGCCATTCAGTGCAATGAAATATATAAATAATGAAATATAAATGCAACACTAACCTGTTAGAGTCAAACAGAAAGATGGTAAGGGACCACGATGTTGGAAGAGGGAACAAATCCTGAGATGTTGGAGGAGGGACCAGAGAATGAGAGGTTGGAAGAGGGACCACAAAGGTTGGAAGAGGAACCACAAGATAGCAAGTCCACGTTCAACAGCAAAATGTTTCAGAGAATAAACTTTGCTATGGAGAACACAGATTACAAGGGAACGGAAAGAAAATTTTGAAGTACAAGAAGTATCAACTATTTAGAACGGGAAGAAGTTTAGAGGTGTATTGTTTCCATTAAAAACCCTTGTCACATTAACTTTTATTAATTACCATAACAACCTAGGTAAGGTTATAACGTGTACCACACCTAGCCAATTCAACCAAGTAATAATAATAAATGTCCACCATATCTACACGTGAAGTTATTCAGGTAACTGGCCTAGGCTGACCTAATCCTAACCGGTAACCTAAGACATTAAAACCAGCCTAGGACCACGTATTAGCAATAGCGGCACGAGCCGCCAAAGAGGTAATCGGCCTATGTCGACCACCCTGATATACTTAATGAAATCAAAACCCACAACAGTCGAGACTATGGGCCTGGGCCAAAACCTAGGCCCACCTATAGCCCAAACCAAGGCCCAACCCATGGAATAGGCAAACATAATTAATAATCTATAAATACACATGGACCCCACAAATTAAAGGTACGCATTCATTACTCCTTTAATCACCTTATTTAACTTTTTGAGAGCTTTGGCTGACTTAAGCTTCGGAGTCCCTTCTGCAGGTAACCCCTCCCAGGTCCAAACCGATATATGCCAAAGGGGAAGAAGCCAACCGAGGAGATAGCGGATATGGGTAAGGTGATACTTATGTCTAAATGATCTTATTTGTTCTCTACAGAAACATAACAGTAATAAAGTTTGACACTTGGAAGTACATATAAAACCTTTGGAGATGCAGGGAGAAGTGCCCAAGTTCTTAGCTTAGCTTGGACTTAACCAACTCAAAACCAAATTAAAAGAATTATAAAGTTTTAATAAACGTGGTCATCTGTGAAACAAGTAAATAAAAAAAAAAGGTTAATTTTTAATTAAATTTATAAATAAGTGTGAGTTGTACCAATCCTAAAGTTCAATAAGTCTTAAAAATTATACATTTCAGTAAGCGTGGGTTTCTTGGACACAAAATAGTTATTTTTTATTAACATTTAACTTTAAGCAAAGTTTAATAAAAATATGAAAAATTATAGCGTGGGCTTAACCCACGCTTTATTATCATCTGACAGTAAATCAGACTGAAGTGTAACTACAAATTTTGAAAATAAAGAGACATGAGATTTGAGTTGAATTGAATCATGTTATAATATTTTAATAGGAACAGCATCAAGTTTATGGAGTGTAATAAGTTGCTAAAGTTAGGAACATTTCAAAGTGCATTGCCCCACTTAGAAACATTTCTAAGTACATATCTGCCCTTTTCTCCTTCAAAAATAAAACACTAGTGCAAACCTCGTACAGGCTCGGTGGAACCATCATGATTGAAGCCATCGGCCATCACCGCGTCATTCCAAACGATGTGGTTGTTTCGAAGGAAGCTATCATTGCCTTATGCATAGGGCTAACTAATGCCATGGAGGAGCTTCATAACGAATGGTGGTTGTTAGAAAATTTCACCGTCAGATGTAGATTTTATTTTACAGACTAATTTTGTAAAATTAAATTATATTTAAAACTATTTTTTATTAAGTAGAAATAAGATAATTTTATATTCTAAAATTGGTTACCGGGCCGGGCACAGAGAAAAACGGAGAATGAAGGATAAAACATTTTATCATGTCCTACGAAGAAAAAATGGGGTGCATAAAACAATTGCTTAGAGATTTAGGGGTAGGCCCATATTACACTTTAGACGCATAACTACAAATATTTATACATGTAATCAGTAAATTCCGTGAACAGTAATTTTACCTAACGATTCTACATGCAATCAGGAAAATTAGTGTGCTAGAAAAGCTAAATGTGGAGAATGGATCAGATAAGACTGCCAGGAAACTTTAAAAATAATATTTGTGGATCAGATAAGACTGCCAGATAAGACTGCAATCTAAATTATGTGTTTTGTGTGTTTATATATTGAATGTGTAGTGTAATGATAAATTCCTAAAATTGTAGGAGTTATCATGAAATATGAATTGGTTGAGTAATTATGTACTTAAATTGTTAATTGATTGGTTGTGGGTTCAATCTTTGCTAAGAACAAAGCTAATTTTCTTTTTGGCAATTTTGGGTTGCATGGTATTGAAGGGACGTAGAAACCCTAGCTGCAGATGAAGACAGTCCAATGGGTAGGAAACCATTCAATAGTGGTTCATGAGTAGTCATTAGCTAGGATACTTAAGGTATTTTCGTTTTTAGCATTTAGCACCTTTAATTTGGGTAATAAGTAAGAGAGAACAAGCTAGTGGGAGAGGCAAAGAGTACCACAATGGGTGTAAGGGTCGATTATTAGGTTTTCAGAAGGGAGAAACTGATTGTAAGAGGGTGGAGTGGCTGGAAAACATTGTGGACGTGCAAGAGAGGGTTAAGGAAGCTTTTTGGATTGGAGATACATCAAGAATTCGTGGTTTAGCAAGGAATTCCAGGTTAGGGGAGTTGCTTTTTGTGTTTATAATTGTGATCGATTGATTTTGTACTGCCATGTGTAAATGTATGAAATTCCTCTCTATTTGACGCTGTTTTCACGAAAATTTTGGGTTCTCGCCCAGAAACCGCCTGGCGGGCATAAAGGTGCCGCCAGGCGGCACATCAGTTTGACCTAAAAGTGTTGTTTCTGCTATGAACTGCCTGTCGGTGAGATTGAGCCGCCAGGCGATGTATGCTGTACTGACACTGTTTGATTGAACTGTGTTGCATGTTGTTTTGTGTTGATTGCAATTAACTGCTATAATTGCGAAGTTGTAAAAGATCCTGATGTTTCTGGTGTTGGCACGCGTTAGATTGTCATTGGGGTAGAAATCGTGAGATAAATGAGGGAATTCGATGGTTATTGAATTGAGTATGTAATGATGGGTCTCGAAATCTAATGGGATATAATGAGTGATGTGATGGAGAGCGGGTCTAATAAAATTATGCGAAACTGATGATCATTGTTAGAAGCAAAAGCGGAAATTAAATTCTGGAATCTTGGTGTTGAGCGCTGGTGCAGAAATCTGGGTATGGTAACCATGATCTAATGCACCGCCTGGCGGTGGATAATTGGCCGCCAGGCGACAGTGTTCTATCAGAGTGGTGTGAGAAATCTGGAGTGCGTTGGGTGGGAAATAAAACATGATAGAAGTATAAAGGAAATATAGGGTGGATTGGTGATCGAATAGGGGAAAATGTGAGCAAGGGTTGAGATTAGGAAATGCTAGGTATTGGAATGTTAGTCAAGGAAGAAAGGATGATGGAAGAAGGCAAAAAGAGGGAAGAAGCATATGAATTAGGCATGAGAGAAGTATGAGACCGGGGAGTTGACAAGAGAATGCAGTATATTTAGGGGTGTGATAAAAGGTAATTGCAAAGCTGGCAGTTTCCTAGGATGGATGAAGCGATAATTTTATGTCTAAGATCTTGTTAAATTAAAGAGAACTCAAATGAGTGGATTGATCGGGGTAAAAGCACATGTATTTGGTTACATATGATAGTTGTAAATTCACCTATGCGAGGGCTTGATATTGGGGTTCTCATGTGAACTTTGTAAGTGAGTTAAATGGTAGATTGGGTTAACGGGGTGTCATAAACCAGAAAAGTACTATTCTGGTACGGTGCCTAGCGGTACACTGAGACCCGCCAGGCGATGGATTTAACAGGAGAGTGCACTGTACTAAGGTGCGCCTGGCGGTACGTTGAGTTCTGCCAGGCGGTGACGAGAGGACAGTGGATCTGGGAGGACGCTGGCGCTTGGCGGTGAGTGAATACCGCTAGGCGGTCTGGAACAATTTCGCCTAGCGGCGTGTGGGCCGAGCCAAACGAAAATGCTGTTGTTCTTTGCTTTTGAGTGTGTTGTTTTAACTGACAATGATGCTTTGCTTGGATCGGGAGATGCTGTGCCATGAGCGGGTAGGTTCATGGATGGTGTTTGACATGTGATGATATGGGCGGGGAGGTCCATATCAAGTTACTCTCACGTGGGGATACGAGCGAGGTAGATTCGTATGTTCCGTGCTCACGTTGAGAGATGCCACGTGCGGGGAGGTACGGGGGCTGGTGGATCACATGTGTTGGACTACAGGCGGGTAGGTCCGTAGAGTAGGACTATGAGCGGAGAGGTTCGTAGAGCAGGACTACGAGCGGGGAGGTTCGTAGAGGCATGACCACGAGCGGGCAGGTTCGTGTGAGCATCAAGTGCCCGAGTCCAAGGCTAACAAATTGTATGATTTGAAGACTGATAAGTCTTGGGGTTAAGGTCTTGGCCAAGAATTATAGATAATGAATAAGATGGGTAAATGATCTATCTTGTGTTTTATATGCTTGTTATTTTATTTTCTCAGCTCACCCTTTCTGTTTGTGTTTGGCGATGATCGTGTGATTCGTTACACGTGAGCAGATGTTGATACAGGTGGTGCTGAGGATGTTCAGATGGCAGAGTGAGGGCTAGCATGGGATTAGAGCTAGAGTTTGACTCATATGTATTTTATGTTTTAAACACAAATTTTGGGAACTTGTAACATTTTATGAATTCAGTTATGAGTTTTGGCGCGCTATCTTAATAAATTGAAATTTTCCCGCGTTGGGATTCTTACCGAGATGACTATTAATGAATTTATTTCTTTTATTATTTATTTTTAAGTAATATTCCCTAGGGATGTTACAGTAATTCTTGAAACTTTATTGAAATAGTGGAAAACTTCTAAGCTCGGGTTGATGAGGAAAAAATTGGATGTAGATTTAACTTGAATCGAATCAGTATAAAATTGTTGTTTCTTCTTTTCTTATCTTTACTACTTTCTTGGATGGTTCTGAAATAATCCATTATATGTGCATCCGTTAGTTGATTAGAGTATTCATTAAAGACTAGAAATTATTTCAAGGACTACTTAACATATTAAAATTTGGAAACATTAATTCACCCCATTCCCCTCTTGATTTGTATATATTAAACGTATCTAGTTTAAACATTGCCACTAGAGTGGGTTAATCGAGACTTAATCAATTTCAAAGATTTTGGATATGGCTAATATGTCTCAAACCTTTATTGAAGGGGCTTTTATCAATATACCACCTTTGTTTGTTTATCGCCTAGCGGAACTCTCTATGCCACCAGGCAATAGCTCACTAGATTTGGTCCAAACCCAAAGTCTCACGCACTAACCCACTTGGCGGTCCCAGGGTGTCGCTAGGCACCACTCCTCTACCAGGCCTCTCAGATTCATCTATCGCTTGCCAGCCTATCATGTGCTGCTAGGCGCCACACCAATACATGAAGATTATTGGTTTAGCACTCTAAGTCAGGTCCCAATGAACCTAAACCCCAAACCACACAATCCAAAATATAACCACACATACTCTTGTACTCGAATTGACTCAATTGCACATTCACACAAGTCATACAACAATTTAATACACATCCAAATATATATATATATATATATATATATATATATATATATATATATATATATATTCATACTTGAATTGTGCAACCAATTGAATTTCACTAAGGTTTACTCTTACTCTTAAGAACTTTAAAATGACCATCAAATAATGCAATGCTTATATAATAATGTCAGACATGCTCTATATCAATCCCCTTACACCATACCTCAACCCACAATGAATTTAAACTTCATAACATATACATATTCCTCACACCAACGCAAAACCATTACAATTACAACATGATCATCATATTCCTTATGCATAGTATTCATTTTACTCATTCAATCATGTCCAAATATTCATACATATATCAATTCATACCATACCAATGCAAAAATCCCCAACAGAACCCAAACTCGCGCCCATCATAGCCAAAAAATGCAAAAATACATCTGCATACTAGGCTATCGCCTAGCGGCAGGTTAAATAGTGCTAGGCGGTGCATTATTTTTTAGGAAAATCCCATATTTTCTTGCACCTTTCACTAGTGCATATTTGACATTTTACTTCGCCTTATCGACCTCGGTTGCCGCTGAACCGAAGCCTATAAGGAGGCGGTGGCATTTTTGCAATTTTCGTCCAATTTTTGGCCCCGGTTGCAACAGAACCGAAGCATATAAGGTAGCGTCAATATTCAAATTTTCAAAAATGCCATCAGCATCATGCTTTTGGCCTTGGGTCTTTAAGGACCGAAGCAATAAATTGGACTTTTGGCCTCGGTTGCAACAGAACCGAAGCATATAAGACAACGTCAGTTTTCAAATTTTCAAAAATGCCATCAGCATCAGGCTTTTGGCCTCGGATCTTTAAGGACCGAGGCAATAAATTGGACTTTTGGCTTCAGTTGCAACAAAACCGAAGCATATAAGGCAACATCAATTTTCAAATTTTCAAAAATGCCATCAGCATCAAGCTTTTGGCCTCGGGTCTTTAAGGACCGAGACAATAAATGGGACTTTTGGCCTCGGTTGCAACAGAACCGAAGCATATAAGGCTGCTTCAGTTTTCAAATTTTCAAAAATGCCATCAGCGTTAGACTTTTGGCCTCAGTTATTAATTGAACCGAGGCCATAAGGGCTGTTAAAATTCCCAATTCGCGAGCCCTAGCTACTATTCATCATCTCCCCCAACTCTCTTCTCTCTGCGCGAATTTCTCTGCTCTACCACCACCACCACGCTCTGCCTCCGTCGCCGACTAGCATCCGCCGTCAATAGTCGTGCGTTGTCGCCTTCGTCGCGCTATCCAGGTTCACCGATTGCAAATCACCTCCCGCCGCGGGTGAGTTCGAAACTGCTTGGTTCATCTCATCATTAGTAGCCTTTGATGCGGTATTTACATTGGTATCACCCTTCTCCTCAGATTCTGATGAAGAAACACTTGGTGAATTCGAAATCGAGTGTTGAGCTTGCAGAACTTCTGATTGTTCTGGATCCAGTATCTGATCTTGTAGAGGAGGGTTTTCTGGCTTAACCTCTCCTTGTTGGATTTTGTGTTGTGTTTCAGTGGGAGCCATGGATGGAGGTGCACTGGGTGGTGCAGGAAGACACGCAAAGGGTGTGTGAAGTGGAGTACATAGAGGAAGCAATCCATGGGCAGCCCACCATACAGTTGCGGCGACAACGGTGGCTGCTGTAATATGGCTTCGATTTTTGTGGACCTGAGGCAGAAAAAGGAACCTTATGGCTCCGGTTCATTTAGAATTGAGGCATAAAAGGGACTCTATGGTCTCGGGTAATAACCGAGGCCAATATGCCTCGGTTCCAGACCCAAGGTAAAATGAGAAAAATAACCGGGGCAAAAAGCCCTTACTGCACTGGTGTTTGAGAAACCCTTAAGATCCCCAACCACTCGAAAAATCATCCATTGCTTGCAAACCACATGTATTCGTGCATCCAGTAATTAAACATCTCAATTTATCATGCAAACTTCAATTCATCCAAAATCACTCACAAAATATCATATTTCCCATGCTTTCCCAAACCCTAACATTGCACACATGTCCATTCATGGAATGATTTATCCAATACATCACAACAAAGTAACCATTCATCAAATCATGGCATCACTCAACATAATGGTGGTTCTATCACCGCTAGAAATTTCATAGAAAAACCCAGAAATCTAGGTCAAACGAGTTGTGTCGCCTAACAAGCCTTCGTTGCCACTAGGCGGTGTCTAGGCAGAAGCCCAAAAATTATGAAAACAACGCGAATTTGAGAAAAAATCATGCATCTTGACAAAGGCTTAACTCGAAACACATCATTCAAATAAATAACAAGTAGGTGCAACTCCCCTTACTTGCAAATCTTGCTCCAATTGCACTCCTAATGCTCCTCTTTGCCCAAAATTGATTCCTTTGGCTCCTACCATTTAGCACTGCTTTTGGTCTTTGAATTCTCTCTTGGTTCAACATGCAAAAAAATTAAATAATAAAAATTAACACACTAATAGCATATACTAGACTTGAACCTAAGTCCTCTTAGGACAATCAAGTACTCTCAATCAGTTTAGCTGGTATTGTTCCTTATCATAACTTTCTGCATTAAATAATTTATTGATTCCTCCCCTCACATTTATTAAATAAATATTTACTTATTTATTTAATTTTCTCGAGTCTTACAAGATAGTTGAGAAAACAAATGTAGATGAATGTGTGTAGATGAAAAGGTTGAGCTTGGATGAAATAGATGAATGTAACCGAAGAATGAGTCTCCATGAAACATATGAGTGTGAGAAAATTTATGAATGTGAATAAAAAAGAAGAATATGAGAAATTTATAAAAAACGAGAAAAGAAAATTATGAATAATAAGATTTGTTAAATCTCAACCATTAGATTAAATCTAATTTACAATTCATATTTAATATAAAAAATATTAAAAATAAACGAGACTAATTCCACCAAATCCATGCTAACCTTCTTTAACTTTAGTATGTCTTTATAATGCATGTCCCAAACTTAAAGTAAATATCAAGTTTAATCTTGTTTATTTTTAATACTTTTTTTATGGTTAAGGTCCATGAAACCGACTTAAATAAATAAATAAAGGAAAATGATTTTTTTACTACTAAATTTTGACAATTTTTTCTTACAATCATAAGTGTCATCTTTTAAGTAGTTTTTCATCTTTTCTTCTTCTCATTTTCAATATATATAAGAGAAAATTATCAAAATTTAATAGTTAAAATATCATTATCCATAAATAAATAAAATAATCTTTTACGTCGTACTACTATCCTACTATTGTACTTGAGTGGATTAGGCAAACAGCATGACAATTTGGCCGACGTTGAAGATAAATCAGTTAGTATTAACAATAGCATAATTCGGTTACTTTGTTTCACCACAATTCACTCTGGAGCTAAAGCTCCGATATTGTAATTATTATCACACTAGTACATAATCACCACTAAAGACACAAAATAAGCAGTTATTATTCCCCGTAAGCATGTTTGTTTGAACCCTGCGAAGATCTTCAGACATGCATATATGTATACACCTTGAAGGTTGTAATTAGCTATAACGAGGAGAGAATCAACGTCCAATCCTAGCACCGGTGTTGAACCTGCCATTTCCGAAATCCTGCTTTCCGGAGCCAGAGTTGTTAAAGGAGTCTACAGTTCCATTGTTGCCATTGGTAGGCACGCGATTCCCGTTAATTTTTGCACCAGTGTTGAACTTGCCATTTCCGAAATTCTGCTTTCCAGAAGCAGAGTTGTTGAAGGAAGTTTTAGTCCCGTTATTGCCCTTACTAGGCTCCTGCCTCTTCTTCTTGTTGGTGGTGTTACTCTTGCAAGGGTCGTTCGTCCTGTGATTGCAAGGGTGGTGCCTCCTATTGTTGCTACTATAACAAGGAACGTTGATTGTTACAACAGGATAGCGATAGCCATATCCTCCCAAATGCCCCAAACCCAGGAGGCTGCATAAAAAAGTCATGCTGTCAAAGGAAACTAAAGATCTCTCTCACTCTAACTCTATGTTCGTCAAGTTGATTTTCTTAAGCTCGTGTTTTTTCTGTAGGCCTGGCTTTTATATTTATGTTGAACGGAGAATCTGATGCTATTCATTCCTTAAACACAATTTGGAGTGATGACTTAATGTTTAGATGGAAGAGAATAGAAAGGAGTGAAAGGTCGTGGTTCGATCTTCTTGTTAACAATTTGAAAAAATGAATGAGTGCTCCGTTGATCGTACGAATGAAATAGAATGTTCAAAAAATCTGGTTAGTATAGACTTTTTAAACAAGGACAATGATATTTTGAGTAGTAAAAAAATCATTTTTCTTTAAACAATGGTTTTGATACCAATTCTAATACTATTTTATGTATCCTTACATCACATGCAAGATGAGGATATTACAAGGGATATAAAAAAATTCGTACCCGCGGGTATCTGCTATAATATCTGCAACAGGTAGTAAATGGATATTGAAAATGAATATCCACGGATAATGGGTATGTGTATTTTTTATACTCACCTGTTAACAAAACAAATACGGGTATCATATCATAGTATCCATACCTACTATATTCTAATTTAAATTAAAACAACTTATTAAAACATTAACACATTCATTTATTTTGAATGGGTTATTTTTTATTAATTGATTTTAAAAAATCTTCATTATTTATAAATTGTCATTGAACACTATTAAAATAAATTATTTTCCTTTTGTTTGACATTTATAAAGGTTATATATTATATTTTTATTTGAATTTATGATTATAATTTTTTATTAAATATTAAATATTTCTTTTGTAAATAACCATAAATACAAATGAATATTAAAAAAATAACATATACTCACGTAACATATACCCGCATAAATATAAGTATAGATATATACGAATATTTATCGAACCAATACCAAAATATTATTACTCATACCTTAGCCCTGACATTCTAAATATTACATTACGAATTGAGATAAGAGAAGCCCGTTCGCATTATCTTACAACGTGTAAAAGATTATCTCTAATAATTTCATATGTAAATTAAACGTTAAAACTTTGTCACCATCTTCAAATTCGCATATTGCGAATGAAAAAAATAGAAGTACTTTTATCAAAAAGCTATACTAGACTGATTTTTTAGTTCAATTTAAAAAAAAAAAAAACTATTAAAACATTACTTAAACGTATGTTGAAAAATTATTTACATAATAATTTACCTAGTTTTTGTTGAAGTTACGGATTATATTAAATAAAATTTCAAATAGGAACTTTTTATATATAAAATTAAATATAAATTTTAAAAATATGTTTCAATATTCCTGTAAAGAAAAGGCAACTCTTTCTATTTATTTATAAAATTAAATATAAATTTAAAAAATATGTTTCAGTTTTACCTTTGATTAATTGTTTATTTATTTTCATGTTCAGTAGATATAATTTGTCAAAGATTTTCCACTATATATACATGGTTAATAAATGAATTTATATAGTATTTTTGAGTTAAAAGAAATAAAATGATAAAAGTTCTCTTTGTATTCAGGGTGTCATAAAAATATAGCTAAAATAATAAAATTACTTTAGTTAACAAAAAGTTAAATTAACAAAGTGTCTTATATGTAGTTAATTAAACTAAAAAAAAATAAGTTAGTGGTTCAGTTTAAGTTGTTTCTTAAGCTAAGTTTGAGTATATTTTTGTGGGCAAACTATTTTTCTAGTATAGTTTATTTTTATATAATTTAATTTAGTTCAACTCATTAGTTCTAGTAGGCTATTGATGCAAATTTTTATAATTCACCACCATCTTTTTTTTCGACATCCTTTTTTGTTAAACAGTACCAGGAAATAAGATGTTCATAGTTTTTCATTTTGCTTTTGTTTAAAGAAAAAAAAATATAATTTAATAATTATAATAGTTCAATTTTTTAATATAGAAATTTTTAACTAAATTTGTAAATAATTAGTAGAATTCACGGTTAATTAACTTTATAGTTTAGTTAGATTTCGTGGAATTATTTATAGTGTTTTTTTCTTATGAAACTAAATCATTACCTAACATGTTGAGAAAAACCCTTGTGAATTCCAGTTTAAGACTTGTTACACCGAGAAACAAATATTTTGTCTCATTTAACATCAAAATTTTAAAAAAATAACTATTTAAACACACTGGAAGTAAAAAATTATTCCATTACTAATACACAACAACTTTTTGTTTATTAATACAGCTTATACGATTGATTTGCCGATTAGATGTTAATATATAGCTTATAAATGATGGAGTATATGTGAACCTAGATTTGAAATATCATAATTCTATAATTACAATATGTTAAAAGCTTTCATTTAAGAAAAAACAAATCCAGTACATAATTATCCCTTTCACACGAAAAGAATACATATTTAGTTCCCAACCATTGAAAATGAGTAAGTACCTGTTCGCTTTGCTGAGGATCTTATTCCCATCAAAGTTTCAAATATACGATAAGATCGGACAGCGTGTACATTACATTCAATTTCGTTTATAATATATGCTTCAATGATTTCTATATCAACTATGATTTTGAAATTTATCATTTTGCATTTTATCAGTTGCATCTTTGCATAATTAACTAATTTTTATGAAATTATTATTTTTGTAATTTTTTAGCATTTTAAGATGATTATATTTCTTAATCAAATCATTTACGCGTTTTAATAATCTTGCTTCTCTACTTGAAGTATAAACTTTACCACATGCTTTCGAGGAAAATTGTAATATGTATACTCTCTTACCAACAAAACTAATAGTCATTGATAAATCCAAAATTAGATTCGGATTTTAAAATTTAAATTATCGACGAATATTTCTGTCAATAACAAATCTTTTAATACAATTTGTTGATAAGATTTTTCAGAAAATTAGAGTTTGTATTATTGACAGATATTTTCATCGATAATTTATTTGATGATCAATTTCATTTGTAAAATCTCCTCAATAATTTGTAATTCTTATTATTGATAAAAGTACTCTTCGGTAAAATGGGTAATCAATTTTCTGTCATGTTTGATGAGAAATTTTGGAATATTAAGAGGAGATAGGTGACAAGAAGAAAAGGAGGAGGAAGAGAATGAAGAGAAGGAGGAAAAGAAAGAGAAGGAGGAAAAGGAAGAGGAGGGGAGGAGGTGCAACGGTAATGGAAGCACTATGGTGGTAGTGGCACGACGGTGACTCGTTGATTGTGGCGGTTGAAGTTAAAGGAGAAAGAGGAATTACGATGGATTTTGCATTCATCGATAATTATCGATGGATTTTGTGATCTATTATTATCGACGGATTTTGCGATCTATTAGTAAAATTTAAAGCAACCATTTTTTTGATGAATTTTTTACTATCGATAAACTCGAATTACCACAAATTTATGCTATTACATATTGTTTTTTGAGGATTTTGATTTGACTTTTGTTCAATATGTTTTTGGTGAACCAACTCGGCGTAAATTATTTGTCAATTGGACTAACAAACAATTATTTTTCAATCTAAAATAGTGTTTTAATTTAGGATTCCACAATCAACACAAAGTTAATGTGTAATTAGTTTATATTGTGGACTAAATTTATATAAATGTTCAATTTGTTGAATTCTCTTTATGTGAATATAGAAGTTCATGCATTTTTTTTCTTTCCCGATACTTGTGTGTTTGTGTTAGGATAAAGATGGGATAATGTAATGTAGTGAAAAAGAATGAAGAAGATGAAGATGGATTGAAGTGAAATTTTTGACAAACTAGAAATATAAAGGTGCAAAATGAAATTGCAGGAAAATAAATTGTCAAGATTGGAACAAAAATGGGTAAAGGAAATCAACCAAAGTAATGACCCAAATTGCAACATTTATCATTAGATTTGTCATTATTTGTTTGCACATGGTGTTTGAATTGTAAATACTATTTTTTGCCCATTTTTTGTACATGAACAACTTATTTATATTTTCTCCCCTCTTTTCGACAATTAAACCAAAATAAAAATTACATAATTTGTAATAATTGTTTAAAATCATCCATGTTTTGTCGATTACATAATTTGTAATAATTTTCTCCCCTTTTTTCAACAATTACATAATTTTGCTCGTTTTTCAATCTCGTGTTGTCACTCTTAATGTTGTCTACCAAATGTCTTTCCGTATGCATTTCTTGAGTTACCAATTGCTCTTCAATTTCCACTCTTGTACTTAGTTCATCTTGATTCTCTTTGCAACCATCTTTTTCTTAATCTTGTCCTTGATCTCTTCTGATTTTTCTATTTTGATATCCTCATACATGAATTTGAATGCCATTAAGATACATTTAAGAGTTAGTCTCTATAATTTCAGCATTTTTTTTCTTATTGCTTTCCTCTCAAACTTTGCAATTATTTTTACTAATTTAAATTGGATAAGTACACATAAAACCAAATTGAAATGGAAATGAATCTTTCCCATATAATTATATCGAATTTTGCTACTAATGTGTATTGTGTAGCAAGATACATATAGAATAAAGTTTGTGTGAGTATCACGTCTGCATCATTGTTTAGGTTGAAAAAACAAAAAGCAGCTTTGGTACGTTGTAAAAGATTCCAACAGTGAGCTTATGACCCTGTGATGCAACTATGCTAATGTCACGCAGCAAACGACAAGAAAAAGAAAATATTCTAGATGAAATTGTTATTTTTCGAAATAGATAAATATTCCATTGCTATCCAAACAAACTTTGATTCAGACATACTATTTTATTCTTTAATTCCCCCTCAACCGTTCATTTAAGATGAATAAGTATTTGTTCGCTTTGCTGAGGATCATATAAAGTATCAATTATACGAGAAGATATCAATCAAGGTGAATGTTACACTCAATTTCATAATTATATATATATATATATATATATATATATATATATATATATAGAAATTAATTTTAATTTTAGAAATTAAAATGATATCTATATCATGTTAGAAATTTAGCGTACATGTCCAATTTTATCATTTTATCAGTTGAGTGTTTGCATAACAAATTTTTAAGAAAACATTAAATATATTTGAAATTCTGTCAAATAAATGAGTTTTGATTTTCGTTCATGTAAAAAGAAATTCTTTAAAATTGAAAATTACGAATTTTGATTCCTAATGTTATATGATAATAACTAATTACTTATATATTAAATAAAAGGTTAAATACATGTCAAATGACACATTATAATATAATCTTAACACGTGTCACTTAAAAAATTATCCAAAAGCTTCGTGAAATAAATATTACTAATCTATCTTAAAATCAATACTAAACAATTAAAACATTAATTCAAATTTTTAGAGAAATGAAAATGAAGGAAAATATCTGAGGCAAGAAACCAAAATTCACATATTTTTGTAAAAAAAGTAATATCATAATGAAATTTACAGAAAATTTCCCAAAGAAACCAATTTTGGAAGAGTAAAAATATATTTAAAGCTGTTGCAAAATTTAGTTTTGTAATTTTTGAGAATTATATTTCATGAATTAGTATTTTTCAGCATACATTACTATCGTTGCTTCTCTAGAACCCTTGAGTTTCGACCGTATAATGTGTGTGCATTCTCTTTCATATTTTCATATATCATTGAGCTTTACGATAATTTCCAAATATGAGAAAGTTATTAAAGGAAATGGATAGGCTGTGGCGTATGCAAACAAAATTAAAATTTATAATATTAAAATTACATTTTTAGTAAATAAAAACTATTATTATTAATTTGGCTGAATAGAGTTTGATTTTAACATATGTGGATCAAGATATAAAAAAAATTCCACAAAATAAAAAATATCAAACACTATGATAAAAAAAAATTTAACGTCCGTTTTTCTTTTTGTTTAATGTTTGTTCAAAATATGTCTTTGCAGATTGAGAGCGAGATCCAATAAGAAAAACCCGATATTCAAAATAGTTTCCACTGGGACAATTGGAATAAAGGTGAGCTCTTGATTCATCTAATCCAGCTACCAGGAGGCCAACTCCATAAGGACGTTTCCATCACCGTTGCGTGCAAACCTACAACTCAAAATTGCATCACAAACACTGATTAGAAAGATATCTTTTAAGTTCAAACTCATACCCTATTTACTCAACTTCTTAAGACTAAAGCACAAATTACACAGGTATAACTACATATAATAGAAATAACATGTTTGGATAAACTTCACTCAAACACTTTTAAGAGAGAAAAAAAAAATAAGGAAAAATGAATTTTACTTCTTTATAAGTTAAAATTAGTTTATACATGGAGCTAATTTGTAGAATTTGTTTCCAAACTTAGCCAAATTTCTTCACAAAACAACTTTCTCAGCACAAATTTTGCATAATATAATATCTATGACACAACTGTTAGATTATGAAATCAAAACAGATCAAAAAAACATCAAATCATCTATCGATATAATAAATGATACCTAAATATTAAGAGTAGTTCTTACTAATAATAGTAGAATGCAGAAACGTACCAGATCAATAATTAGAAACAATATAAATGAAAAATTGATATCTAATCTTTCAAATAAAATCAATGAAAGATTACATAAAATTGTTTACGTGTGAGACGATACTGCTCTCTTCCCGATAGGTATGTCCAAAAGACTAAATGCTCACAAGCACGTATCAAATGTCTTATTTCTCTATATTAAAAACTAATTAACTAATTAATGGGATATCAATTTTATATCCTTACCAACAGAAACCAATGACCTCTCTACAGGTTACTGAATATTCAAGTGCATCACAGACCGTTCATTGAACATTCCAACACATCATAGACCATTCATCAAAAACTCAAGATTACATATTATCCATAAAATTAATAACCATGTACTATATAATTTATACTAACAAATAATATAATTTATTGATTAATGTTAATCCACAATAATAACAAAATAGAGAATAATAATTTTATATAATAAAATTATATAAAATACAACAACGACTGCATAACTCGCAATGATGCAAACATGAATATTATCATCCTTCACACGACAAAAAGAAACCTCAGTGGTACTATGTGCTACTTAAATTTCCAACAGTAAAAGAACCAAAAGCCTCTACCACACAAAATTTCAAATACAATAGTTGGACTGTCTTGTGGAAGTGAATCAACATTAAGATGGGAACCAACCTCCATACCTCGGGTACCGACATTATGTGGTTTAGGTTCACAACCTCTTGGGGCTAAGCTCTAGGTGTTAAAATGAGAATACCTTGAGCTTACGTGGACTCCTAGATTGGTTCCCACTAGCTACATATATAGGGAGCGAGGCACATGACCTCTGAATCTTTCCCAACTCACCTTAGTTAATTGTCATCGTTGTCATTGCTTGCAAGGTTTGTCGCTGCCATTTGCAAGGGAGTGTTGGAGCCTAAACCAATATGAAAATCCAGAAAACAAACGGTTCAAAACGCAAGAACTAGTAGGGAACCAAGAAATCAACAAGCATTTGAGTTTAAATGAACCAAAAACTCATTACGAAAGGTTCATTGTCATCGCTGCAATGGCAGGGAAGAGGACATTAAAATGGGTTTCTTGTTGCTATGTAAAATTAAATTTGACATCGGGGTTGTGCACATTAGACGTCAATTGACGTCAGGGTTTAGCTTACATAACCTTAATTAGCATCGGGGCTACGGACACAAACGTCCATTGATGTCGAGGTATAGTGAAGCTGACGTCATTTTTTGTGATTGACGTTAGGGTTTAGGGGGCCCAATGTCATTTTTGACGTTTTATTTACAAAAATGTCACTAGTCATTTTTTACGTTGGTTGTTTATTGTGTTGGCGTTAAAATGGTGACATGAAAGACCCATTTTGCATTAGTGACAATCATTCTAAATTTGAATCCTTAAGAGACACAAACAAAAGCTAAATTAGAGAAGGACGTGGAATAAGACAAAGATGGAAACATCACAATTTAGTATATTGATATAAGTCAATGAAGATTCGTCACAAAGATTGCCATCTTTGATAAGAACTAGAGTTGGAGACGCCACAATCTAACAAATTGATAAATCAACATAAAGAAATCCATCTTTGATAGGAACAAGAGTTCTGATCCAAAAACAAAGAAATCCACCAATTTTCATATTATTTTCATTAAAGGTGTCTACAAATGCATTTGGTGCCTTTATATATACGCAAAAATGTTTAAGCCACCTAAGAAACCCT
This sequence comes from Vigna unguiculata, assembly GCF_037176805.1. Lineage (NCBI taxonomy): Eukaryota > Viridiplantae > Streptophyta > Magnoliopsida > Fabales > Fabaceae > Vigna > Vigna unguiculata. The sequence goes on along the minus strand of NC_140794.1, from coordinate 14,815,446 downwards.
AAAAGAAAGGTCACATACAACGAACCCAAAAATAACTTGAAAATTGAAAAACATATTCATCGCCCAACGAATTGACTGATCTAGTGACAGTTACAAACTATTAAAATTAAAATAAAATTTCAAATATTTTAGTTGAATAAAACTATATTATAATTGTGTTTCAAGTCATGATCTTCATCTCATTTGAATTCTAATTTTTATGGATTGTATTGGATCAGAAGATAGTTTTCTATCGTACCCTTTTTTTTGAAGAGAATTTATCCTCAAATCTATACCACTTGAAGATTCCTTCTCCTTAAGTTTGGTAGTGGTAGAAATAGCTCCCTCTTTCTTAAATTTCTCCTTATCCTTCAATGAGGTGGATGATTTTTTATAGGAGTTCCTTCTCTTGAGTTGTTGATCCTTTGGACCTTATCAACCTCTCATCATCTTCCCCTTCTTGGAGACAATTCGACCACGAATTCTAAAAGATACTACTCACAAACACACAAACACAAACATAAATCATAGAACACAAATCCTAAATAATCCTAAATAAAAGTTCTAGCTAAATGAGTTTTGGATCCGGGAAGAGAAAAATCTCTTATTATGAAAGGTTTGTGGAGGTCTGCCTCTATGGTCAAATACCCACTTGTAGAAAACATCAAACAACTTTAAAGTTAGAATGTTATGCTCAAACAAAAACAAAAGAATATTGACCAGACAAACACCAAAATTACATGTATGATCTTGATTGCTCAGGTTTCTTGGGGATGGAAAAACAAATTAACTCATGTACATATACTTCCAAGCTTGTGTTCTTATTCTAGATCATACTTTATTCTTTCTGTTGTTGATTGTAACATCCCTAAGGAATATTACTTAAAATAAATAATAAAAAAAATAAAATATATCAAAAGTCGCATTATTATTACTCCCAAACGCGGGAAAATTTAAATTTATGAAAACACGTGCCAAAACTTATAACATAAATAATAAACGTGTTACAAGTTCCCAAAATTCGTATTCATAAATGAAAACATAATAAAATACATGTGAAAATCCCCTAGCTCTAATCCTATAGCCAGCCCTCACTCCGTCACTTGAGTGTCCTCAGCATCACCTGTATCAACATCTGCTCCCGTGTAACGAATCACACGATCATCGCCATACACAAACAAAAAGGGTGAGCTGAGAAAAATAAAATATCAGATATAACATAAGCAAGATAAGTCATACACCCATCTTAGTCAATCTACTTAGTTCTTGGCCAAGACCTTAACCCCAAGGCGTTATAGCCTTCAATCACACAAATAGTTAGCCTCAGACTCGGGAATATGATGCTCACACGAACCTGTCCGCTCGTGGTCCTGCCTCTACGAACCTCCCCGCTCGTAGTCTTGCTTTACGAACCTCCCCGCTCGTAGTCCTACTCTACGGACCTACCCGCCCGTAGTCCAACACATGTGATCCACCAGCCCCGTACCTCCCCGCACGTGGCATCTCTCAAATGTGAGCACGGAACATACGAACCTACCTCGCTCGTATCCCCACGTGAGAGTAATTGGATATGAACCTCCCCGCTCATATCATCACATGTTAACCACCATCCAAGAACCTACCCGCTCATTGCTTAAGCACAAGACAAAACAAACAAAGAACAACAGCATTTCCGCCTGGCTCAGCCCACACACCTCCAGGCGAAATCGTTCCAGACCGCCTAGCGGTACCCACTCACCGCCAGGCGCCATCGCCCTTCCAGCGCTACTATTCTCCAGTCACCGCCTGGCGGGGCACACCGTGCCGCCAGGCACCACTCAGTGCAGAGCTCTCTCACGTTAAGCCTATCGCTTGGCGGTTATCAGTAGACCGCCAAGCGCCATACCAGAAACAGTACTTTACTGGTTTTTAGCACCTCAATTAGTCTAATTTGCCGCATAACTTATTTCGATGGACCAAACAGAGACTCCAATATCGAATCCTCATTATGGTTAGTCTACAACAATCAAATGTAACCAAGTACCTATACTTTACAATGATCAATCCATCTATTCTAGTTTTCTCAATTAACAAGAGCATTATCATAATATAGCAACTCCATCCACCCTATGAAAATAGCTAGCAATTCAATACCTTTAATCACACCCCCAAATATACCACACTATAATGACCAACGCTTTCCTTTAGCTCCAATTCCCATGCTTAACCCACTTATTGCATTCTTTTATCCTTCAATCATTCTTAATTATCATACCAAAACTCAAGGACTTATATTTGCTAACAAAATATGGTTATTCTCTTCTGCCACCATCTATTTATATCGGATTCTATATCCCCACCAACGTCTTCATTTCCTATTTGACATCAATGAATTGCAATTTCACTCTTCCCTTCAATTCACTATATATGTATGTATAATCCACTTCCTATCCATCTATAATTCCTCCACTCAAGCTACCTTTCTTCCCAACGACTCACTCATAATTTCTCTCGCATTCACTGTACCAAACTGTTCCATCATCAAAGCTTCCTCCCTCTCTCGCATTACCCACAGTACAACATCCAATCTGGGCTGCCACATATCATCGCCTGGCAGCCAGCACGGAGCCGCCAGGCAGCATACCAGACGCAGACTTCTTTACACGTTTTTCTGCATTCCTCACAATCTCAAACTCTCTCCTCTTCTTCCTCGATAACCACCACACATTTTTTTACATTATTTTCAACACCCACTCTTAACAATATTATATTTTTCGCATTCCATAATTCCAGTTACTTCCTAATCAGCCCAACAATCCAAGGTTCACAATAACTTCTTGGCTTCAACCCAAACCTCCCATATACGAAATTCCAATATGATCACAAGCATCCCAAACAGGAAATTCAGGACAATAAACCATCACACAATTATATAAAATCAATTGGAACTCAGCAATTTGTTACATTCACCCAAATCAGCATTAAAACCACCAAACAGAACGCGAACAGTGTCGCGTCGCCTAGCAGAAACTCATCGTCGCCAGGCAGTTCATGCCAAAACAAGAACAACTCAATAATCTGATGTGCCGCTTGGCAGTATGGGATGAACCGCCAGGTGATTTCTGGAAAAATCCAGAAACTTCAATCAAATAATGTAGAAACAACGCAGAAATCATGCTATAATTCATGGCATTGCATAGTTATTCAGACACAATCACAAAACACAAGAAAATAACTCCCCTAACCTGAAATTCGCTTCAAATTCGAATTAGTGTGAGTGTACTCCAATCAAAAGCTTCCTTGCCCTTGCTCTCACTCTCACGTTGGTTTCTCCTTCTCACTCTCCCTCTGCAATCAATCCCAATTCACCAGAATCAGAATCCTTCTGTCTAAGGCTCACACGAACTGCAACACTTCTCCCTTCACTAATTCACTCTCTCTAGCTTATGAGCACCCTATTCACTCATTCATTCACCAAAACGAAAATTATCATAAAATGGGGTTTAATAGCTATTCAGTGGATTATTAATCCGATTTTCCAGCCCCTTAGACAACTAGGTTAAGCTGCCCTTTTCAAATTCCATGCAAAAATAAAAGTAACCTAAAAAGAAGTTTAATTTGGTTCTTAACAAGACTTGAACCCACAACCCATCAATTACCAAGTCCAATGTACAACCAATTCAACCAATTCAGATTTGTGATAACTCTTACAACTTTAGGAATTTATCATCATGTCAAACATTCAATATATAACTTAAAAAATGCATAATTTAAATAACATTCAAGTGGCATACATAAGACTCAAACCCAGTCCTCACACACAATCAAAGTACTCTCAACCACTTGAGCTAGTACTTTTCCACGTTATAGTTCCACACATTAAATACTTTAAAGGTTTCCATTACTCACAATTATTAAATAATTATTTAAATAACTATTTAATTTTCTCGGGTCTTACATTGATGTCATCACTCCTTAATGAATAAGTCTTCCCTATGTAATATCATATTTTCTTCTTTCCATTATTGATGTCATTGCTCTTTCATAAACAATTATTCCTTAGGCAACAACACAAAACGAGTTGAGTTAGCACACACACATACACATTTCTCCTCTCTCTCTCTCTCTCTTTTCGTGTTCTTCTTTTTCTTTATTTTCTTTTAATGCTTTATGCTCTTGTTCACTATTTAGCTTTCATTCTTATTTTTCTCTTTTCAACACATATAATTTTTGCAATGTCATTTCTTCTTCCTTTTCAAGTATAGCATGTAATTTTGGAGGTCTTCATTACTCATGAGAGTTGCATTCCAATTAGGACATTGATGAGTTTCATGGCCATAACCTTTATAATTTAGAGCATTAGTACTTGTTTTGGCCCTTAACAGTGATTTGCTGCCATGCTCGTGCTTTCTTCTAAGCTCATATATTTTTTCATTTAGATGTACTATGCATGACACAATTTCATTAAGATCCTCCACCAAGGTCATACAAACACTAGGTGTATCTCTTCGTGCCACTCTCTTGGTACTTTCAAATCCTCTTACCAAATGATCATTGTGAGGAGTAGGATAGGTTAAATCATATGTAAAACCACTCCTAGAAAAATGTCTTTGCTGAAACATGTTGTATTGCTCAATATTGCTAGATCCTACAAGAAAGGTTAGTAAAACAAAATAATAATGAAATATATTTAAAACCTCACCACTCTTCTAAATGTTTCACTCAAAAATCCACTCGTGTATCACACTTAGTACTCTCTTGCTTTTTCCACTAAAATTCCCTTTAGCACTTGGCAAAAAACTCTGGTAGCTTAAGCAAAGAGTGGCAAATCAATGTGAAAAAGTTGCGAGATCTAAATCTCAACTTAAGAGGTCAAAAGTAAAAACAAAACTCTAGACAAAATTTCAAGAAATTTTAAAACGCACAAACCAATAAAATTAAAAAATAATAGAACTACCAAAAAGATTTAAATGAGGCAATAGGGGGACTCTAAGAAAAAGACTGATTGCAATTTAATAGATCAATAAACCACAAACCAAAAAAAATATGTAGTAAAAATTTGTGTTGAACTCTTCAAGTTTTATGTTTATGCTCTTGGATCCATACTTTTTCTTTTTCTTTTCTTTCAATATATATTTATTTCCTTTTGACTTGGATCCACTATTCTTTCTTTTCTTTTCAATTTTGCAGTTTAACACACAAAACTAAGCAGATTGTCCTTCAAACACCAACACTCATACAAAATTAAAGTAAATAGTTAATTGGAACTATAATTAACACAAAAACACAAAAATAAGGTAGAGAACACTAACATTAAAAAATAAAATTATTTGTTTTAGGTTTCCCAACATGACAAAAAATAAGATAGAAGAGGAAATAAAACCAAAAACATTGCTCTAGATATTAGATGATATTTGGTATCGAAGAAGGAATTCAAACCAGAACCTTGCTCTTAATACCAAAATGATATGATCCTATCGAGGAAAGACTACAATTTTCTGACTTTGAATTTCTTCTAAAATATAAATAAGAAAATCATATAAAGAACACATAATAAGACAGAAATGGAGATGTCACAATCTAGCAGATTGACAAGTCAATGAAGATTCACCACAAAGATTTCCATCTTTAATAAGAACCAGAGTTGAAGAAGCCACAATTAACAAATTGATAAGTTAAGGAAGATTCGCAACAAAGAAACCTATCTTTGATAAGAATTAGAGTTATAATCTAAGAACATAGAGAATCCTCTTAATGAAAAACCAATTTTCATATAACCATCTAAGGTGTCTACAAATGCATTTGGTGCCCCCTATATATACGCACAAATGTTTAAGCCACCTAAAAAACCCTAAAAGAAAGCCCAAAGACATTGGACCCAAAAATAACTTGAAAATTCAAAAACAGATCGGATTCATCGCTCATCAAATTCACTTGCGAAGCAATAGTTAAAAACTGTTAAAATTAAAAGAAAATTACAAATAGTTTTAGTTGCATAAAACTATTATATAATTGTGCTCGAAGTCATGGTCTTCATGTCCTTTGAATTTCGATCTTCATGGATTGTATTGGATCAAAATATAGTCCTCTATCATGAGCTTGAAGAGAATTTGTCCTCAAATTCGTACCATTTGAAGATTCCTTGTCCTTAACATTGATAGTAGTAGAAGTAGTTCCCTTCTTAAATTTCTCCTTATCATTCTATGAGGTGATGATTTCTTATAGGAGCTCATTTTCTTGAGTTGTTGTTCCTTTGAACCTGATCAAACCTCTTATCATCCCTTACTCCAATACAAAGAAGGATAAATCTTCAAGTGATACGAATACTAAAATAAATTGAAGTTAACCTAATCACTTAGTGAATAAATAAAATAAATTGAAGTTATTCAAGTGGTACTTCTTTTCAAACTACTCACTCAGTGAATAAATAAAACAATAAACTTATTTTAATAGTAAATTGAAGTTAACCCATAAATTATGAATCAAATTGATATCTAAAAAATCACAAATAAAAGTTTTAATGGTAATAACAACCTTCAAATTCACATGCACCAGTATTACAAAGTGTATCTTTTAATGTTTAATTAATAATTTAGAAAATTGCTCGAACGAAAAATTATTTATTAATTAATTTTTAATAAATTTTGTTGTCAATAAATATCTTACATGTTTTATTCTATATTAATTTTTGCCTAAATATATTGAAATTGAAATAACAATAAAATCTTATACAATCCACGTGAGTTAGGGTCAAATCATCTAAATAGACCAATTGACATATCTATCAATATTTTATATATATATATATATATATATATATATATATATATATATATATATATATATATATATATATATATATATATATATATATAATATTGATAGATATGTCAATTGGTCTATTTAGATGATTTGACCCTAACTCACGTATCTATCAATATTATATATATATAAATATATATATATATATATATATATATATATATATATATATATATATATATATATATATATATATATATATATATATATAAAGTAATGTACTTTGTCACGTGTCAATCTCTAAACAACTTTTTTTCTGAATTTTTTGTCATTTCACATCTTTCACTTGGTGCTTCGTCCAAAATAACACTATTACTTTTTCTAATTTACGCAACTACCACCAAATTAATACCCTCTCTATCTTACCTTATTTTCATAAATACAACTTATCACACATTTCTATTATTATTTTTATTATAATTTTATTATTATTAGAATTACAATTATTAATATTATTATTTTATTAGTAGCAATATTATTATTATTTATGACATTTATTATTTTTACTATTATTATTATTATTGATAATATTACTATTATTAATATTATTATTATTTATTAGCATTATTATTTTTATCATTATGCTTATTAGTAGTATTATTTTAATTGAAAACATAATTAGTATTAATAATATTATTACATTTAATAATAATATTAGTATTGATAATATTATTATATATTTATTATTATTATTATTTATATTATTATTATTATTTATATTGCTATTATTGTTATTATTAGTATTTATTATTATTAGCAATATTATTATTATTATTATTATAATAATAATAATAATTATTATTATTAGTAATATTACTATTTATCATTAATATTATTGTTATCATTGTCATTATTATTAATATTATTATTATTATTTATTAGCATAATTATTTTTATTATTATGATTATTAGTAGTAGTAGTATTATTTTAATTGAAAACATAATTAGTATTAATAATATTATTAAATTTAATAATAATATTAGTATTGATAATATTATTATTATATTTATTATTATTATTAAAATTATTATTATTATTATTATTCAATTATTTTAATTAATAATATTATTAGTATTAATATTAATAGTATTATTATTATTAGTTTTTTTATTTTTAATCTTATTAATAATAATAATAATTATTATTATTATTATTATTATTAGTTTTTATATTATTATTATTATTAGTTTTAATATTATTGTTATTATTAGTATTTATTATTATTATTATTATTAGCAATACTATTATTATTATTATAATTATTAGTAATATTACTATTTATCATTAGTATTATTGTTATCATTGTCATTATTATTATTATTAATATTATTGTTATTTATTATTATTATTATTTTACTTATTTATTAGCATTATTATTTTTTTATTATGATTATTAGTAGTATTATTTTAATTCACAGCATAATTAATATTAATAGTATTGTTACATTTAATAATAATATGACTATTAACTTTGTTGATATTGTTATTAATGCTATTACTACTATTATTTTTATTATTATTATATTTATTAATAATACTATTAGTATTGATATTAATAGTATTACTATTGTTATTAGTTTTATTATTATTTTCAATTTTAATAATAATAATTATTATTATTATTGATGGTATTGTTATTATTAACATTTGTTGTTATTATTAGGATATTATTATTATTATTATTTGTAATATTGTAATTTTATTATTATTATTATTATTATTATTATTATTATTATTATTAGTTTCAACTTATCCCTGTATACTAATAATTGTCTAATTTAATTGCCAATTTTTTTGTATCAATACTTATTATACATTTTATTTGTTGTTTGCTTATACTACACACATTATATTCACAATTTTTATTTCAGGTACATCCTCAATACTGATATTGAAGGTTTTTTTTCCTCAAGTTCAAATTTTTGTAAGTTTAGTTAAAATTTTCACTTAAATACTTATCATTGTCATATCTAATTTTTAAAATCTTATTTTATTAATATTCATTAAACATTTTATTAATTTTATTGATTGTTTGCTTATATTTAATATATTTTTTAAATATATTTTAGATATTAAGACACCCTTTATACTAAAAAATATCCTATGTATTTATTATATGTATAATTTTTATTTTTAAGTATATATTTAAGATTGATATAAGAGATGAATTCTTTGTGAGAAGGTCCAAGTTTAAGCTTTTGTAAATTTATTTAAAATTTCTACTTATGTACTAATTATTGTAATATCTAATTGCTAAAATTTTTATTTTATTAATATTTAATTGTTTATACAATTTTTTCTTAAATAAAAATTTTAACATTTTAATTTTTTTTAAATATATAGTCAATTGTAACAATATTAATTATTCTTAGAAAAACTCGATCAATAATTTCCAAATTTATTAAGAACTCAAAATATAAATCAATATAAAATAATACCCTTCCTTGTTCAACATATTTTCATGAATTACATAATCTAAAAAGAAAACCAATAAAAACAAAAGTGACGGCAGAAGCTAACACACTTATAAGCCACTTCTTTTTGCACCTCCATATATTTGTTTTTGTACTCCCATAAATTTTCTATTTATACAGTTCAGAATATAATTTTTTTTATTTTAAAAAGTAAAATTTAAATACACTTTTTTTCTTTGTATTATGAAATATAAAATCTGAAACATATAAAAAATTTATTCTAAATTATACCATCTGAAATAAATTAAAAAAAAAAACTATAGAGATGCATTATTAAAAATATTAATGGATTTTCTACAAATTTGAATTAGAAGTTCCAAGTACATGTTTTAATAAGGCTTAAATATTTTTTTTCCTCATTTTCGTAGTGTTTGTTGTGAATGGTTCTCATTTTGATAGAATGTTTAAAATGGTCATCATTTTTACCGAATGTTTAAAATGGTCCTCATTTTCGCAATTCGTGTTTTATTTAATCCTTTTCTGTGATACCGTTTACATACGGCGGAACTTATAAAGGGCAGGGGGTGGCCATGACCCCCCTTTGTTTTAAATTTTTTTTATATTTTATGTAATTTAGAAATTTGCAATTTTTTTTCAAATTTTTTAAATTATATGAAATTTATATTTAAAATTAATAGTTATTAAATTATGTGTGTTTTTATTTTTCTATAAAGCATAACATTTATTAATAATGAATAATAAAACATAAAATCAAATATAATAAAGAATAAAAATATTCATTAAGATATATTTTAGTTTTTTATTGTCTTTTTGAGTTTTCCCTCACTCTCACATGTTTTCTTTTTAATTTTTGAAAGAAAAAATAGTTGGACACAAACTCATTATTTTTTCTTTCGTTTCATTTGTTCTCTTCTATCATTGAAGAAAAAAAAAAGTAATTCTCCTATCTCACTTGATGGGATATTTGTTTAATAATTAACATAATTTTTAATAATTAATGTACTATGTGTTGTTTTATAATTGACTTTTAATTGTGACTTGATTGTCATAGATTCTTTGTTAGGAACTCTCAATTTTTGATTAAATTGTGATAACTTATTTTTTTTTATTTTAAACTTTTTTAGGAACTTTTGATTAGATTGTGATAAATATTGATAAAAAATAAAATAATAGATTCATTTTTGAAAGTGATAAAAGGGAAACTATTTATGTAGACGAAAAGAAAACAAATTCAATTTCTTTACATATTCTAAAACATAATAATAATGATCATATGTTCAACTACATGAGTCTTTTCTTAATGTTCAACAAATTAAAGGTGAGAAATTTTGTATTAATTATTTGGAAAGATTTTCATATTTAAGTTGGAAAAAAAATAGCTGAAAATTTTAGTTCTAGTTTAATTATTGATGAGTTCAAAAATTTGAAATAACAATATTTTAGATATGTGTGATTTATTTTCTAGTTACAATTATATTAAATTATGTATTAACTTTTATTGTATTAGTGGAAATAATTAAAAATATAAATTTTGAGTATATTATTTTGGCTCCTCCAAATTTATTGGCCAAGATCCGCCACTGGTAAAGGATCACCTATACAGTACACCTAACACACTCCAATGCAACGTAACACAAACCGTGTCACCTGTACAATACTCCGTTACTTAATTAAACAGTGTCACATAAAAGGACAAAATAAAACGAATTGCGAGAATGAAGACTATTTTAAACATTCGGTAAAACTGAGGACCATTTCAAACATGCTGTGAAGATGACCATTCGCAACAAACACTACAAAAATGGGAAAAAAAGGTATTTAAGCCTTTTAATAACCATAATTAGAAATTTCCAAAGACAAAAACGTTTGCTGGTTTGATTCCTGGTCCGTGAGGGTTACTGATTTGATTCCTAGTTCCTTCAGTTTTCTTTCCCCATCGTTATTAATAATTAACAACAGATAAATATTCAATTAATAGTTATCCATTAAATGCAAATAAAAGAGGGAAGAATTTTTTTTCAAAACTTTTTTGGAGCACGGTGCACAAATTAAAATTGTTAATTTTCCAAAGGCCTCCGAAGAGAAATTTTAAAGTATCTCGTGAAAAAAAAAAGTTTTTCAATGGAAATTTTTCGAAACTGAAAGTGTAACTAAGAGCCATATGATAGAGTGTGATATAAATGGTAGTTCTAAATTCTTCATACCAGTGCAATGGTGGTAATTTCATTTCTCTCCAAAAGTTAAAAAAAAAAAGTGTAAATCCATATGAATTTACATTAATTAAAATTTATGTAGCGTAATCTTGTTTTGATTGCAATGATCATCATCTTGTCCTCGTTGATTTTACATATATGTTCCTGAGATGAAAATTCTTTTTTGTTTTACTTATGTGAAAACTAAACATTTGAAATTAATTTCACATCTTAATTATTTCAAACATAATGAAAACTAAGACGGGTTTGACAGCTGATATTTTAGTGTTAATCTTTGCATTTATAAAACTAAACCGTTATGAAACATAGATTAAATTAATTTACTTTTAAGTGATATCAACATCGGGCATTTGGTCTAGTGGTATGATTCTCGCTTAGGGTGCGAGAGGTCCCGAGTTCAATTCTCGGAATGCCCCCATCGAATTTTTTTATTTTGGTTCTTTCTCACTGTATAACCTCATAACTGAATCATTGTACTTTTCATTGATATACTTAGTGAAATATAGAAAGATCACAGTACTGAATAATGAACTTCCTATTCATAACAGCACCTACACTAATAAACTTCTGAAATCAAACATATCCTATAGAGTAAAAATATATATCTTCTTCAGGTTTATTCCCTCTAAGCATACTTGCAGTTATCGTAACCTGCAGATGAAGAAAACAAAATGAAGTAGCTCAGAATCCCAACACACACACACAAAACATGTTTTAACAAAAACCTCAAATAAAGAAGACATGTCACACTTGTTTCCATTTTGTTATAAAGGAAGATGTAATGTTAATAGCTTACTTGGGTCACTGACAACTATGAGACCAGATCCTGAGAAGTAACAATTCCAACCATTTCCACCGCTGAATGCATAGTACTGATTCATGACAACAGAAGCATGGTTGAAGAGATTGTTGGGGTCGAAGCAGGATCCACCTGGCTGGATCATCTTGCAATCACCCAAGATGCTGCAAGCATATTCAATGTTATTCTGCAGTGTAGAATCACTCGATGAAGCTTTTGCCACACACCAACTCTTCTGGGCTTCCTGTATTTAAAACAAACTATGAGCTTTTTCATCCATATTCATATCCACAACATATACTTACTCGATTAAGCTCATGAGTTTTCACCAATCCATAAGCAAACTTCACATGCCCTCCTGCACAGGTCAACCAATTAATCAAACATTTAAGATGGTCAAAATCAAGTAAAAATGGGGAAATTGTAAAAGGATAATTCAGATAGAAGGAAGGAAACTTTAGGGTTTAACCCATGAATTAATTACCCAAGTTGTTGCACAGCAGAGGAAATATAAAAAGAAAAACAAGTGAACCAGTTGATTTGGCCATGGTGTGTGCTTTGAATTCGTATAGAGAGACAAATGATGCTATTTTCCTTTGAGAGTTTCTGTAATGTGAACTGAAAGGGCATGGTATAAATAGAGGTATAGGTAGTAATAGGGCGAGATAAATTAGTGTTAATTAATTAATACCTATCAGTTTTAAACCAATTATTAACTCATTAATTAGATCACACAGCGTTAAAGCGGTTGGAATGTAATGATAATAACAGTCCGAGAATTATAGACTTTTGTTGGAAGATGAAAGGATAGGTAAGAGAATTTTAGTGACATCTTAGGAATGTGCAGGTACTAATTTAGAAGATAAATAGGAACAGAAGAATGCGTGTTTTTTCTGCATATATACTTTGAAGGGAAAAAGTTGCATCTGAAGAAAAATTCTATATAAGCATATGTATTTGATTATTGATAATGATTCCTATTATGAAATCGCTGTTCATAGTTGTAGCCTTAAAAAAAATAGAAGCATAGCATGTTGTAATATATAGTGATAAGAAAAGAAAAAATCATGGCTTGGAAGAATGAAATTTGGAAGATGGTTACATTTAGAGACACATGCATTTCTTTTTCTGCATGCATATACTTGGAAAGGAAAAGTTTGCAGCTCAAGGCAATTTCCATGAATATATAAATTCAATTATTCATGATTATAGTTATTATCAACCATCAATCATCAAATGCAAATATTTTGATTTTCAATATCTTCATATTCCTTTTTTTCTTATTGCACGACGTAAATAGAAATATTCCAATACACGTACTCCCAACGTATTGTAATATAATAATAAAAATAAAAATAATACTACTAATAATTATTGTTATTATTATTATTCTTGAATTTAAAATATTTATACTTGGATATATGTTCTTAGTAAAAATATGGTGCATTATTATGACACCTCAACTAAGCCATCCATAAACTTGTTTTAATGACTAAAAAAAAGTTAAACATTTCATATTTTTATACTTTTATACTTTTAATCCTTGTTTTAGTGATTAAAAAGTTAAACAATTCATATTTCTATATTTTAATTTTCACTTACTTTTATTCCAAATTAAAATATTGATTTTAGATATCTTATTTAAGTAACTAAAGCATAAACGTTTTTTCAGCGGTGATAAAATTAGCCAACTTTTGCTTTTACGATTATTTACACTGACTTTTGTTCCAAATTAAAATAATTCAATTTATAATTAAAAATAATATTATCTTTTTTTATTTATAAGCAATTACTTAACAATTTTCTATATTATGTAGACTTGTCTGCACTACAAGAAAATATTTCATTAACCACCAACATTACTAAAAAACCTTATATTTCTTGCCAATTATGTTTTAAAAAAAAAAATTTGTAGGAAATACTTACAAATTTTGTTGTGAAAAAAAATTTGCAAGAAATTGCTACCAATTTTCTTGCAAAATATTTTGTATAAAACATTTTTCGCAACAAATTTTGTAGGAAATACTTGCAAATTTTATAATTTTGTAGGAAATGATTACTTACAAAGGAATTACTTGTCAATTAAAATTTTTAGAAAAAATGACAGAAAAAAATATTTTCTTGCAAAGTTTTTTAACAAATTTGCAAGAAAAGTCCCATGTAATATGAGAATGTCTAGTAGTGCAATTTTAGTGATCAAAAGTTGTTAGTCATGATTAATTTAGATACCAATTTACAAAATAAAAAATTATTAGTTACTAAAACAGTCACTATTATGAATCAAAACCTCTATGCTCAAGACAAAAGAGCAACAAAATGTACTTTTAGATATGAGGATGGGATGGGGATGGAGATGTACATATCCACACCATCGTCGTTCTCATACCCTCCATAATACTCATCCCCACCGCCGCTTAAAATACCTCATAGTCTATTAAATAACCTTTAATATATATATATATATATATATATATATATATATATATATATATATATATATCATAAAATGTGTTTCAAATGTCAAATAAATTTAACAAAATTTGGTAAGAAAGACTAAATTCATGCATTTCTAAAGATGAATGACTAAATTGGTATAAAGTTTCGAAGAGAGACTAATTTCAAAATTTATTGAAACTTGAGGGACCAAAAACATATTTAATCCTTTTGTTTTCAATATGCAAACCTATATGCAAACTTTTGGATGGTATTCGATAATATCAACTTTTTGAATATGAATTATGAATGAAAATATTAATGATCAAAATGTTCTCTATGTAATTTCTTTTTTAATTTTTATTTTATTTTATGGAAAGTAGGTTAAATATTAATGGAAAGAAAATTAAATATTTATGAAAAATAGGTTAAATATTTATGAGAAGCAGGTTAAATAAATAATGATATAAAAAAATCACATTCAAATTATGACAATTGAAACGTCATATAACGCATCACTGTAATGAAAAATAATGGCATTTTTTGGTGTCGTATTTCGCATTAGAATTCTTTTAAAATAAACAAATTAGGACGGTTTTAACTACCATTATTTGTGCACAAGATACGGCGGTCAAAACTGTCATTAGTTGTGCAATGCATTAAATGGTAGGTGTTGCGGCGATCCACCCAAAATATGACAGTCGTAATCGCTCTTTTATACCCCAAATAACCACCATATTTAATAATTTTTTTTGTAGTGAATATAATAATTTAATGTAATTTTCATGGATCTTTTTTATGATCATCCAACATATATCGAAGTTCAAAAGATGAAAGATCTATGTTAAAATTCTATTATTATTATTATTATTATTATTAACTTCATCCTTTGTTCTTTGTGCGATTTTGATCAAATGTATTATAAATTTTATTAGTGTATAAAAAAAGAGATTTCATCAAAATTTAAAAAGTTAAAGTAAACAAACATTTAAAATATTTTTTAATTTGAATATTTTTTTTCCTTCTATATGTTTCTAAAAATATTTTTAAATTTTATCAACTAGATTTCATTAACATTTTCAAATTTAATAAATGTTTTGGTTCTCATAAAATTTTATCTGGTATTCTAATTTGAAATATATACAATTATAATTTCTTTCTAAATATTTGATATAAAAAAAACAACATTCTCTTTAATATTGAATATTTAATAATTTATGTTTCCTTCACTGTAATTCTTTATTATTTTATAAAAATTAATTAATTAATATTAAAATAGTAAGAAAGTGGGTATGTGTGTGAGTATATATTGTTACCTGGTGGAGATAGGGATTAAACAAAAATTTGATATCCGTTAGATTTTGGTATAGATATGGGGATGAATTTTTTCTCTAAGGTGGATATTAGATAACAAAACTCATCCCTGTCCCACCATGTTGTCATCCATACTTTTAGGAGCATTGGGAGGTGATGAATTTTTATGTGGGTGTAATGTGGTAATGTAAAAGAAAGAGAGAAGTGTAGCTATTTTTTCTCTGATCCCTTTCATATGACAGATTGTGTAATTATATACACACATTGTAATACCAATGTAATTCTAACCTTAATTACAATAAACAATATAAGAAAAAATTGGTCATCATAACGTCACATTACAGGATTCAAATCAAATATAATATCATAGATACTGATTCTAATTATTATAAGAGACATTACTTATAATTATTAGAATCCACATTTCTTTAATCGAAAAAATTGAGAGATGTGAAACAGAGGTGGTAGAAAAGTAAAGAGTGGGGTGGGGGGGGGGGGGGGGGAAGGTGAGAACATAAGAGCATTGGGTTGTTAGGCTCATGAAAAGAGGTGTGATAATTCAAAGAAATTGGGCTCTCCTTTCTATATTTCTTTTTTTTATGTTTTAATTACTTTTTAAACCTAAAATTAATGTTTTGAAAATCTGTAAAGAAATTCATTTCACCTTTTTTAATTACCATTAATTAAAAACATTTTTTTTGAAAACAAATTTATTCACTCAGACAAAATTGAGTGTTGATAATGGAGTTAGAGGTATTGTCTAATTATGTAGAACATAGTGTCCGCGTTATGTAGACTCGCTAGGCGAGCCCCTTCTCACTGAGCGAATGATGAAATTGAGTTTGGCCGATAGTTAGGAGAGGTTTGCTTGTTGGGCAATTAGACTCTCACTACGTGAAAGTCAAACTTGAGTTTGGTAGAGACTCAGGGGGATGTAGACTTGTTGGATGAATCAACCTGTATATTTTGTTATAGTGCTTGTCTTGTTCCGCGGGTTGTTTATCCGTTGAGCGAGTACTTTCTATAAGTAACTCGTTGAGCGAGCAAATAAACTCATTGAGCGATATATGAGGAAGTATGAAATATATTTTGACCCTTGATATGTTAATATGCTTTTGAAGATAGTATAGTTATAAAGGGATGAAATAAGGTCATCTGTTACGAAATAAATATTGTGATATTACATATGTGTGGGTGGTAGAATGAGAAGGTAGCCATTTTTAAGGAGAAATGTTCTTATGTTTTGGTTAGTGTGTGGAGTGTATTGATGTTATAATTAGTAAGTAGACTATCCTAACTCTACTATGTACTGGACTCATATAGAGAAAAATATTTAAAGTGAGATAAAGGAGGTCATCATTTGTAGATTTGGTGAAGAGAGTCAAATCTATGGATGAATGATTTATCCTGTTATATCTCTTGGTATATGATGTGGTCATGAGATGGCAAAAGCCTTTGACGAGGGAGCGTGAGTATAATATAGGTACAAAATCTCAAGTTCTAATTAATACACGAAGTCCTTCAGAAGTTACAAAAGTTATGTTTATTGTATGATTTTTTTTTATAGAAAATCCTTCGGAAGTCATATGTACTATTTTTGTCTTTATGATTGTAATGTGAATTGGAACATAATGATCTATGTTTGATGGGTGATTGAAATTTTATGAATGAACTCTTATTATGATCATAACGTTATATATATATATATATATATATATATATATATATATATATATATATATATATATATATATTTTTTTTTTTTTCTTTTTTTTTTTTTCTTACTAGGTGGGAAATGGGAGAAGAAGAAGGATGATGGTGACATTTTTCTGTTTCTCGTCGTATGAAGCGAAACCCGCTTATTTTCTTTGGTTGTCACTTCTTTAAGGACCGTGAATTTTTGTGACACTTCTTAAATGTTTTCACGAATACTATTCTACTTGTTTTCATGAATAAATTTCTACTATTAGTCAACAAATTTATGAATAACCTCAATAATTTAGTATTTATATATATATATATATATATATATATATCACATCATTCAATTTATTAAGAAAATTCTAATATTTGTAAAATGTCAATAAAGGGCAATATTTTGTGGACAGATAAAGTTGATATTATTAATGTCGGCATAAGTGAGTGTAATTTCTGGCCAGAAAACCTATTATACATGTGTATATTTTCTTTTTCACTTAAGTCCAAAATTCTTTATTTCAATTAATAATAGTTCAAATCATAGACCACCATCCTCCAGAGTTATTTTTCAGCACACTAGCAACTCTAGAATCTACAGATCCTCACCAACCCTAAGCACTATCTCAAAAGTATGACGGTTGTTCTTATCAGATATGATCATGGTTCTTTTGAGGCAAATGAGGTTCTCAATGGTCGAGTTGATACTGTCAGTCGTTGCAATAACCTAAAAAGATTCACATATAAAACACTTCATTTATGTTTGAATCGTAATTAGAAAAATCAAGTTTAGTGGAATAAAATAAAAGAAATTATTCAACGAAAGAATACCGAAATATAATGATATAGAAGTAAGTAAAGAGAATTAACTCCATTAAGTAGTATCCAGTGTATTTATAAGTTTTTTTTAGCCAGATAAAGATTAGAAATCCAATTTAAGTATCGGAGATTTCTTAGAAAATAATAAGATAGAATATCAATATATCCGAATTGTTTAATATCGGAAAAATAAATGATCTATTCAACTCCGTATAATTAACTTTGAGTATCTCAGACTAGGTTCAATTCTAATATATTAACAGCTTCGAATGTAATTGTAGTGCTTGAAAAGGTTTCTCAGTAGTCTTGTCACCCCTTGAACTTGAACCATAGTAATATCCCAAATCCACACGTCAGAACCAATGTGCCAGCTTGACATTGTTTCAATCATTTTTTGCTTTTATCGTGTGCAACTTGCATGGAGTTCACACATTATTTATAACCAAGTTGTTTGGTGTCTTCATCGCACAAGTTGCTGCAAACCGCGTTTGGTGATATCCATGCATCTTCACTTTTGCTTCTTATGGTTAATGTCGACTCCTTTTATCTTAAATACTAATACACCATATTTGCTCCACTAGTCACGCTCAACTTCTTAATTAATACGTTTTCATATTCTTAATTCCCCATTCCAAACTGCTTTCCGTTAATTAAAGGCTATAAAAAGACAAAATCAGACGACTCAACAACACTAGCTATGCCAATATTCAACCCAAGTCTAGGAAAATCAACGTTCAACGCGTTCATCCAAATGCAATTTGCAATTAATCAAAGCTTCAAATTTTAATTATATTCTTTTACTTAGTATTAAACTGGTTTCTGCTAATGCTAGGTGTTAAAAAATAACTTATTTATTTATTGTTTGAAGCTCTATGGATAGCCATGTTAAAATAGTATCTACCATGTGTACTCTCTCTCAAAACCTTTGACTCTACATATCCATATTTTTGCGTATTCTATGGGTTGTCTCACTCAGTAGAAGATGCGACCTGATTCATTACACTGGTATGACATTGTAAGTCAAAGTTAAGATGCTCAATCCTCATCCAAACAATGAGGGTTTTTGTTCTAAGTAACATTAATCCCTGCTAAAGATTTGACTAGCCTAGATGTCATTGAACACACTCTGTCACATATGGGGGCCATGTCTTTTGAAATTATTGGTGGATCAATGAACATTATCAGTTGTATATAAAGGCTTCATTCACTTCCATTTTAGTATATCAGTAAACTGCAGTTGAACTTTCTACAATAATATTCCACAATGATGCTCTCCCTCAAGATTAGTTTGACTACAGTCATTGTTCTTTCCATTGTATCCATTGTTTCCCATGCTGAAACAAGCTTGGAGGTTGAAATTGAAGCCATGAAAGCTTTCAAGAACTCCATCACTGGTGACCCAAGTGGGGCTCTAGCAGACTGGGTAGACAGTCGCAACCACTGCAACTGGACTGGCATTACATGTGACCCATCTTCAAATCATGTCATTGCTATTTCTCTGGTTAGTCTTCAACTACAAGGGAAGATTTCACCTTTCCTTGGGAACATTTCAGGCCTTCAGGTTTTTGATATAACTTCAAACTCATTCACTGGCTACATTCCTGCTGAGCTTGGTCTTAATACTCAACTTACACAACTGTTTCTTGTTGACAATGCTCTCTCAGGTCCAATCCCTCCACAATTAGGTAGCCTTAAAAGCCTGCAGTATTTGGATTTAGGTAACAACTTCTTGAATGGAAGCCTCCCTGAGAGCATATTCAACTGCACTTCTTTGTTGGGTATTGCTTTTAATTTCAACAATCTTACTGGCAGAATCCCATCCAACATTGGGAATCTAGTTAACCTTGTACAGATAGCAGGTTTTGGAAATAATTTGGTAGGATCTATACCTCTTTCAGTAGGTCAGTTAGGAGCTTTGCTAGCTCTTGATTTTAGCCAAAACAAGTTATCAGGTGTAATACCTCGAGAGATTGGAAACCTGAAACACTTAGAATACCTTGAATTGTTCCAGAATTCCTTGACTGGGAAAATTCCTTTTGAGCTTGGTAAGTGTAGCAATCTTTCAAGCCTTGAGTTATCCGATAATCAGCTTATTGGAAGTATTCCTCCTGAGCTAGGAAATTTAGTTAAGTTGGAGAAATTGAAGTTACACAAGAATAACTTGAATTCCACCATCCCTTCAGCCATATTCCAGTTGAAATCATTAAAAAATCTAGGCCTCTCACAGAATAACTTAGAGGGAACAATATCTTCGGAGATTGGATATATGAACTCCTTGCAGGTACTAACCCTGCATTTAAATAAGTTAACTGGGGAGATCCCTTCATCAATAACAAACTTGACAAACTTGACATATCTGTCAATGAGCCAGAATCTCCTCTCAGGTGAACTTCCTTCAAACTTGGGTGTGCTTCGTAATTTGCAGTTTCTTGTTTTGAACACAAACCACTTTACTGGATCCATCCCCCCTAGCCTTACCAATTGTACTGGACTGGTAAATGTAAGTTTGTCTTTTAATGCTTTAAGTGGTAAAATTCCTGAGGGTTTTTCCAGGTCACCAAATCTTACTTTCCTGTCTCTTGCGTCAAACAAAATGACTGGGGAAATCCCAGATGACCTCTATAACTGCTCAAATCTTAGCACTCTAAGTTTGGCAATGAATAACTTCAGTGGATTGATAAAATCAGGTATCCAAAACCTGTCTAACCTTCAACGCCTACAGTTGAATGTAAATTCTTTCACAGGACCAATTCCACCAGAGATTGGAAACTTGAATCAACTCATTACTCTATCCCTCTCTGAAAATAAGTTTTCCGGTCAAATTCCTCCAGAACTGTCCAAACTTTCTCGCCTACAGGGGCTCACTCTTCATGCCAATTTATTAGAAGGTACAATACCTGATAAGCTCTCCGATTTGAAAGGACTAACCGAACTTTTCCTGCATCAAAACAAGTTGGTTGGGCAAATACCTGATACTCTCTCAAAGCTTGAGATGCTTTCCTACTTAGACCTTCATGGCAACAAACTTAATGGGTCCATTCCAAGAAGCATGGGGAAGCTAAATCAACTTCTAGTTCTGGATCTCTCTCACAACCAGCTTACAGGATCAATTCCGGGAGATGTCATTGCAAAATTAAAAGGCTTGCAGATGTATCTCAACCTTTCTTACAACCACTTGGTCGGAAATGTTTCAACTGAGTTGGGCATGTTGGAAATGATACAGGCTATTGACATTTCAAACAATAATCTTTCGGGCTTCATTCCCAAAACACTTGCTGGGTGCAGAAATCTGTTTAATCTTGATTTTTCAGGAAACAGTATTTCAGGTCCTATTCCCGCAGAAGCGTTTAGTCACATGGACTTGCTTGAAAGCTTAAACCTCTCAAGGAACCACTTAGATGGTGAAATCCCTGATATACTGGCAGAACTTGATCATCTTAGTTCCCTAGATCTTTCTCAGAATGACTTGAAGGGAATTATTCCTGAGGGCTTTGCCAACCTTTCCAACTTGGTGCATCTCAACCTTTCCTTCAATCAACTTGAAGGTCATGTTCCTAAGACCGGAGTATTTGCACAAATCAATGCATCTAGTGTGATGGGAAACCAGGATCTTTGTGGAGCTCAGTTCCTACCGCCATGCAGGAAGTCAAAACACTCACTTTCCATGAAGGGCATAATTATTATTGCTTCACTTGGATCTCTAGCTATACTTCTAGTTTTAGTGATTCTAATCCTCACTCGTGGCACCAAACTCCGCAATTCTAAAGAAAGAGACAGCAGTGTAAATCATGAACCAGACTACAGTTCAACATTGGCACTTAAAAGGTTCAGTACAAAGGAATTGGAGAATGCCACTAGTTTTTTCAGTGCTGACAGCATCATTGGTGCTAGCAGTTTGAGCACGGTTTACAAGGGTCAAATGGAAGATGGCCAGGTTGTTGCCATAAAAAGGTTGAATTTGCAACAATTCTCTTCCAATACTGACAAGATCTTCAAGAGAGAAGCCAACACCTTGAGCCAGTTGAGACATAGGAATTTGATCAAAGTACTTGGATATGCCTGGCAGAGCGGGAAAATGAAGGCTTTGGTTCTGGAGTACATGGAAAATGGAAATTTGGATAGCATCATACATGACAACGGGGTAGATCAGTCTGTGATCCCTAGGTGGACATTAGATGAAAGAGTCCGAGTCTTCATATCTATTGCTGAAGCATTGGATTATTTGCACTCGGGTTATCATACTCCCATTGTGCACTGTGATTTAAAGCCTTCCAACATTCTTTTAGATAGAGACTGGGAAGCTCATGTCAGTGACTTTGGGACAGCTCGCATACTTGGTCTTCATCTACAAGAGGGTAGTACCCTTTCGTCGTCAGCAGCTGTGCAAGGCACAGTTGGTTACATGGCACCAGGTAAAAGCCTTTCCTACTTTGCTAATTTCTTATCTTCAACGTACAATATGTTTTTATCACAGTTATTTTCATGGCAGACTTGCAATTCAAATGAATATTTAGTTCTTGTTGGATCTGTAGTAAATCCTGCACCTTAGATTGTCATAATCAGCGGAAGTAACATAAAAAAAAACGCTCTAGGCTTGAACAAGTGTTAGTGTCTATTTGCTGTTTTTACTATGCATATGAGGCCAAATTTGATTGTTCTGTTAAGAAAAGGTAGCATCACTACAGGATGTTATCATAACTTTTATTTGTTTTCAATCCTTAGTTTATTAACTTCTTACTCAAAAAGCTTTTTATAAGTTTCATACTCTAATCAAGATATTTCTGTCGTGTGATTCTCAGAATTTGCCTACACGAGGAAAGTGACAACTAAAGCAGATGTGTTCAGCTTTGGTATCATAGTAATGGAGTTCCTAACAAAAAGAAGGCCGACAGGACTCTCGGAAGAGAATGGTTTGCCAATCACTTTGCGTGAGTTAGTGGCAAAAGCCCTTGCAGATGGAACAGAACAACTTATGAATATTGTGGATCCTATGTTGACCTGGAATGTAACAAAAGACTATGATGAAGTGTTGGCAGAGCTCTTTAAGCTATCTCTGTGCTGCACCATACCTGATCCTGAACAGAGACCCAATATGAATGAGGTGTTATCTGCCCTTGTGAAGCTTCAAACAACACTGTCTTGTTAAATGATAAACACCACCAACCAACCAATTCTTGGAGCTGCTAGGAAGAAAAATTAAATGATTCCAAATTACCACATTAGTGCAGCCTTCAAAAACAGCACAGCCTTATTGTACCCATGTTAGTTTTCCAGTTATGATGAAATTCATGCAATATTTTTTAATGGATAACAAATAGGCAGGGAAACTTGAGTTTTTAATAAATGCATGGAAATTACCAGCCATCCTTCACATGTGTAATATAACATCTATTGTCCATTGCTACATGTTTTTTTCTTTTTCACTCCCCTTCCCCATCTTTGCTTTACATGCAAATGTAACTTGAATATTCATTAACAATTTTCACAATTCCACCAGGAAAATTACCGAGTACACTGTATAATAATAATCTTACAAGAAATAAGACGAACTAACAAAACTAAGCAAAAAGTTACTCTATCCAACCCTTGCATTAACTCTCTTCTCATTTACCTTACACAGTGAAATGTCCTCTCTTAATAGACAGATAATGAAGTTAATGTGAAATGAAAAATAACAAACTAATTTGAAGTTAATAGCCCAGTATTCCAAGGGGCATGGTGAAAGAATCTTCTAAGTTTTGTATTAGTCATCAAGGCTCTGAAGCTTCTTGAGAGTTGCATTTTGCATATAACACTTAGAAAGAAGAATACCATAAAGTAGACACCAAAGCTAAAGTGTAACAAGAAAAAGGGGTTGCCTCAATTACAGGAAGGATCAGTATGAAGAAATTCTCGAATGGTTGAAGGGAAGTCCAATTCTCCATAAGCACCACCATCAGAAACAAAAGCGGCTTTCCCTAAAAGCAGGTGTGCCAATCTCAAGGGCTCTAGCTTCTCTTCCCCACCACCATTCAGAAAGTGCTTGATCCACCCATCTAACCTCACCACCTCTTTCCTACACTTTGGCCCTTCCACACCAACAACTTTTTCATAAAATCCACCTTCACAGTGACAAGAACCACAATCATTAAAACTATCACCCCTTTGTTCTTGTTTATCTGATAACCCCAAAAGCTGCATTAACTGCTCAATGTCATCATCATCATCATCATCATCATCGTCTTCAGCTTCATTTACAGGAATAACATGATCTATTTGAGAAGGGTTTTGATAGGTTGCGGGAAATTCTTGGGGAAGGGAGAGGAATGCTTGAGGAGGTTCGCTGCTGTCTTGGGAGGGACAATTCTGGCTACAATTAGATTGGAGGAAGATGGGAGAGCCCAAAGTGCTTTCTTGTGTCTGAGATTCTATTGCTGCTGATGTTTGGTCTAATTTTAACCTCTTTTCAACCTGAACAACCATCGAACTTCAGAATTCAAAATTCATTAAAAAACAATGTTACGATGTTGAAATTACAATTACGCTTACGCACCTGTTTCAGTGAGGAGAAGAAATTGAAATGCGATGACATGATAGTGAGAATAGTCGAATTTTGTTCTCTATTTGTTGCTTTCCTTTATATGGTTAAAATATTGTGAACGACCCAGCAGTGTGGAGCACGCGAGAAATTAGGTCATTTCTTTATGCACCCCCTTTTTTATTTCCTTGCATCCCCTAACTTTGAAAATACCTCTTTTACCCTCACTAACATTAAAAGTCCTAATTCCTCTTTTACACTCCTAAATCTGATACTACATTTTGGATTGGTGAATCCGATGCATACAAGAATGAGCAATGAGGAATGGTTTCTTAAATCCGGTACCGCATTCTAGATTAGCCAGGATTGAGAATTTCGGAGCAGGTTCTTCTTCACGCAAAACCAAGGGATTCTCCTCTTTTCCCCTGAACTAACACAGACCTATACCCAACACCATTTGTTTGTACCTCCGTTCCATCTCGATCCTTTTTCTCTTCTCCATTCAAGCTTCATATATACACAAAACAATTTCCATTATCCTCGTCTTCTAGGATTCAGTTCTCCAACATCGCACCAATTCCTCACACAGTCACAACATTCACACGATTATAGCAACCACATTCATTCATGGTAATTACCCAAAACAGATGTAGTGAAAACGTCTTTTTGGAGTATATTTGATTTTATGTTGACATTTTTACAAAAAATAGAATAATAAAATTTTTAAGTTTATTTTATCAAAAATAATTGATTGTTAAAATTTGTCCTACAAAACTTTGTCAAAAGTATATTTTTTATTACATCATATAAGCTATAAACCTATCATCATATGAATTATTTTTCTTGACTAATCGATTTGTAATTAAAGAAAGGAAAAGTACATTTGACATTAGATTCACGGAAATATGGAGAACACTAAAAGTTTAGATTGTAAAGATAATATAATGAGAGCTAATTGTATGCATGTTAGTTTTCCGATAAATGTATGGAAATTTTCAACCTCGTCCTCCACGACCATGTAATATGACAATGGTTGTCATTGTTGCAAGCTTTATTATTTTTCCTCCTCACCTTTTTGCTTCATCCATTCATTTCTAAATTGCACGGTGGAAACCAGGAAAATTACAAGCATGCAATCATAATCTGGTAAGAAATAAGGAGAAACTGAAAAGAAAAAAGAAAAAACTATAAGCAAAAGGTTACACACACTAAACCCTTGTTTTATCTCCTACTCTTTCACTGTCAGTTAGAAATGAAATTTGCTCTCTCCCAGGAGCATGAAAGAACCTTCCAACTTTTCTGTTTGTCGTAGAGGCTCTAAACTTTCTACCACGCTCCCAATCAAATATAAACTCAGATTTAAATTAAAAATTTTGAAACTCTTTTCCCTGCAACGTCCAGTTTCAGATTACACATTTACCAATGGAATTTTTCACTGTGAGACTGTTAATAGATCACAGGACTCAATTTCAACAAACTGATTGCACATGCATAGCCAGAACTTCAGAATTCAGATTCCATCTTGAACATGTTACAGTGTTGGAATTACAATTTCATTTTCATACCAGTCAAGCGAGGAGAAGAAATTGGAATACGACAACGCCGATAATGCTCGAGTTAAAATTATGACCTAACACAAACACGTTTCTTTTACTGGAATCAACGAATCGAAGTTCAAATTGGTGGCGCCAAGAGCAGAAGAAAAAAAACCGTAAAAGAGAGAAGAAGATGGGAATTTGTAAAAAGCAAGTAACATTAAGTTGGATCGGATACACAAGATGATTATCTGAAGTACATTGCAATAACATATACTTCAACAAACAGAAATCTAAAACTCTCGAGTACACAGGTCATTCTGTTGATGCTCACTTTCCGGGGACGAAGTTGGTGGCGTAGGCCCAGGCGTTGTTGTTGACTGGGTCAGCAAGGTGGTCGGCGAGGTTCTCCAAGGGTCCCTTTCCGGTGACAATGGCCTGGACGAAGAAGCCGAACATGGAGAACATGGCCAACCTACCGTTCTTGAGTTCCTTGACCTTGAGCTCAGCGAAGGCCTCTGGGTCGTCAGCGAGACCCAATGGGTCGAAGCTGCCACCGGGGTAAATGGGGTCAGTGACCTCACCGAGAGGCCCACCGGCAATACGGTAACCCTCGACGGCGCCCATGAGGATGACTTGGGTGGCCCAGATGGCAAGGATGCTCTGAGCGTGGATGAGGCTTGGGTTGCCCAAGTAGTCGAGCCCACCCTCGCTGAAGATCTGGGAACCAGCTTTGAACCAGACGGCCTCGCCGAATTTCACGCCGTTGCGGGACAAGAGTTCGGGGAAGACGCAGCCCAAGGCTCCGAGCATGGCCCACCTGGAGTGGATGACTTCCAGCTCACGGTTCTTGGCGAAGGTCTCTGGGTCAGCGGAAAGCCCAGCAGTGTCCCAACCGTAGTCGCCTGGGAACTCACCGGTGAGGTAGGACGGGGGTTCGCCGGAGAATGGGCCCAAGTACTTGACACGGTCTGGGCCGTACCATGGGCTTCCGGAGGAGACCTGCTTGGTGGCGGTCTTCCTCATGCTGACCCTCCCGACTTCGGGGGCTGATGGGGCAAGCTTCACGGCCTTGCCAGCCAAGGAGGGGGATGAGAGTGCCATGGAGGATGCAGCAGCCATTGTTGCAAAAAACTTTGCTTTTTCTTTTTACTCTCTGCTTTCTGGTGTGGGAGTGGTGAATGGTTGGGGAGGGTGGGTGGCCTTTTATACGGTGGATGAAGCGGTTGAGCTCTTATCTTGGGCTATCTAAAACTACAATCTCATTGGGGGCTGAGATTGTGTTTGTACACGTGGCACCC
Source organism: Vigna unguiculata (assembly GCF_037176805.1). NCBI lineage: Eukaryota > Viridiplantae > Streptophyta > Magnoliopsida > Fabales > Fabaceae > Vigna > Vigna unguiculata. Next base: position 14,787,604 of record NC_140794.1, on the reverse strand, counting down.
TTTCAATCCACTACCGGGTTAGATTCCTCTTATGCTGTTTCACCAATGTGGGACTTCCACGTATGATTGTAGGATTCCACTAGATATTATTGCTCATTGTTATTCTATTTTGCAGGTGACCTGGAAAATGGCTTCAACTATGTGGCCATGGTTTGAGTTTGTGAGATATTTTTGGGTCCACATCCACTCTGTGGCAAGGTGCATGCGAACCACAAATTTTGAGTAGAGAAATTGTGAAAAGAACCAAGTGAAGGTTGATGGTTACGCGCGTCCATTCGGATGAAGGAGCAATTACATTACACGTCACATGAATTCAACAAACTAATCAATACGTGACTTGTTAAGGTTGGTTCACTACTTTAATATAAATAATAAATAGTTTATTTGATTTTTTTGTTTTCAAAAGAAGAGAAATCTAAAATAATAAGTTGATATAAAATAGCAGTGTTAATGGAGTTAAGTTATAGTTTACAGTTGTTTGGGAAGTTTTATTCTGCGGCCATAAGCAGTTTGGAAGAACTGCACGAGGATTTTGATCCACACATAAAAAGAGTTGTGCATGTTAGCAATGGATACTTTTACCATGTTGTTCGATTGTACATTTGATTTAGGTGAAATTCAGAGCTTATCCAAAATCTAAAATGGCAGCTTCTTATTGGATGGAAGAGGCATTTTGTGATATTCCTTTAGATAGATAAACTCTTGAGGGAAGAAAAGAAAAAAGTAAATGATATGAGATAGAAATTAAGATAGAAATCTCCAAGAGTGAATCACAGGTGGACAAATGAGATGGTTTTTCATCCCTGTTAACGGATATTATTGTGACGTGAAGTTGTACCAAATGCATTGTATAAATCATAATATTGAGGGGATAGTATTAGAATTTAGAAGAGAGTACTTGGTATAACTAATTTTGAAATGAAATTTAAAATTTGGTGATTTCACTGTTATATTTTATTCATTTTTATTTTATGTTTACTTAATTTTTCTCGTATATTTTATTTTCATTTACTTTGCCAAACACTTACTTTTCTAAAAATATTGAGATAATTTTATAACAATACGTAGAAAAAATTGTATATTTTTAATGCCAACAGAGTCAAATAAGTATATAAGAAACGTGTTAAGAAATAATTTTCTCCCAGTATAAGCTAGGCAATAGAGAATTCACGTTAAACTAAAAAGTCTTTGAAGAGCACTATTAGTAGTAGAAATAGTTATCTGACTCAATAGACCAGACCAGATAAAACTACTGACAAAACAAATAAATAAATAAACACTTTTTTCAATATCTAATTTATTATGGTTTAGAATTTCGGTCAGTTTTGCTTTTTTAACAGACTACACTTATTTAAAATCTATAACTATATATAAAGGGATTCCCTCTTTTGTATCCACATTTCATAATTCCAATTTTACCCTTTACAATTTAATTATTTATTAAATTTTTAAAAATTAACGGTTAATTTTACAAATTTTTATAAAACTATTTATTTATCTCCTTTTTCTTTTTTCTCATACTATTCATCAACAATTATTTTTTTCATATTTTCTCCATACATTTCACTTTAATTTTTATAAATATACTTTTATTTTGTTCATTAACTTAATAACATTACAATATCATCAATTATAAATATAATTCGAAAAATGCGTACACGCAGGCGCGATAGCGCCTGTGTTTACACTAGTATATATAAAAACACTCATCTATTATAATATATGAAAAAAAAAATACTACGTGATTTACTTTATTATTTATTTTATTTTATTGAGAAGTATTATTTATTAATTATTATCTATTATAATCTATATAATATATTAAAAAATTTATTTTATTATTCATTTTATTTTGTTGACAAGTGTATTAAAAGTTAAGTTTATAATCGTTTGACATTTTTAATTTCTCTTTTATTTATATTTATTTTATCAACATATATGTATGGAATGGAAGTTATTTATTTTTTTATTCATTTATTTTATGTTTTAATTTTATTTATTTTCCTGCCACATGTACATAGAATTAATTTTTATCCTTTTATAACTTTTATGATACACCAATACTTTAATTTAGGTCACGTATTCGTATACGATACTTTAGGATACCTTATCGATACTTATCAATGAAGTATCTAATTTATAAAGTCGTAGTACAGTACAAGAAAATATTTGAATAATGATCAATTTAGTAAAAAAAAAATAATTAGTCACTATATAGGGACCAATTTAAGTATCAATTTTAAAACTAAAAATTATTGGCAACTAAAATAGTTCCAAAAATTATAATTAGTCTCTAAATTGATAACTAAAATAATTTTTATTACGAATTGATTTCTAAATTGGTCACTAACATTAGTTACCAAGATTTTGACTACCAAAATAATTGGTTTCTAAATTGGTCACTAATATTAGCTACCAAGGTTTTGACTACCAAAATAATTGGTCTATAAATTGGTCTCTAACATATTTTTGGTTACTAATTGGTCATTATTTAAGAGTTTTCCTACAGTGCTACTTTTATGATGACAATAATTTATATCTTTATGTTGATAACTTTAGTACATATAGTTTTAATTTGGATTAACACAATAACAATCATATATTGATTATGTTTTTAAGAATTATTGTACTCATTTTTAATATTCATATATTACGTATCTATCACGTATTGTATCCTATTATTTTCAAAATAAATATATTCACATATCGGATACGTGTCCTATCTGATACATGTATCATATTCGTGCATCATAATTTCATTAATTGGTCATTTTATACTATTTTATACTCTCTCTTTTTTCATTTTTAGTTTTATCTTATTATGATTTATACTGTCATATGTCATACGAAGAAATATTTTTCTAAAAAATTATTTTACTTTTTTATCCATTTGATTTGTTTTTAAACTGATTTAGCCTAAAAATAATATATTTCAACTCTATCGTGTAATATCTAATAAATTATTATTTTAGCTCTTAAATAGAACTATATTACTTTCTCAAATTTAAAACTTTTATATCAATCTCCAAAATGTCAATTATGTATAAAATTGGAATTATTTTGTCAATCAATTTAATCCATGACATGCATTCATAAAAGTTATTTTGAAAATTTGTTGCTTTTTAAAATAAATAAATAAATAATTATTTCTTTAATGTGTATCCTTATACACATTTTAATTATCATTAAAAAAGTTATAGTCTATTTTCAATATATTTATTATTAAAGAATAACTTATAATTAAAATATAAACTTCAATGCCAAATTTAGGTCAATAATTTTGAGGGAGCCAAAATAATATATACTAAAAAATTTTGAATTCATCAATAATGGAATTAGAACAAAAATTTTCAGTTATTCCTTTTTTAATGTAAATAATCATATTGTCAGCAAGAAATTCATCTTTCATTTTGTTCTACAATTTTGTTTTGATAATCTTCGTAGAAAATAATAAACGAAGAATTAAAATAAGATGAATTAGACAATCAATCAAATAAAATGTTTTTAATTTGTTTATTCTTGCCAAGGATTAACATAATTCAATAATGGTTCATAAATTCTTGAAATTTGAATGGCTAGGAGCATCAATAATGAAATGTTGGAGTGAAATTTTAAACTAATCATCCTTTATCAATATACCTTTTTTAAAATTTAAGACAAAAAAAATAATTTATCACAATCTAATAAAAAAATTAGATGTAATTACTATATATATATATATATATATATATATATATATATATATATATATATATACACATTGGCGGAACTAGGTAATGACAGGGGGAGTCACGGCTCCCCCATTTTTTTTTTTTTTGAATTTTTTTACATATATTTATATATTTTTTAAAATTATATTATATATTATTTATATTAAGATTATATTATGGAAAATTATAATAAAAGATAAACAAAATTTTTTAATGGAGACATTAATTTATAAAAGAGATTAGTTTTTTTTCTGATTATAAAATTTTTCTACCATGTAAATTATCATGAAAGTGTGTGAAGAGAGATAAATACAAATTCTTGCATGATCTCTCACAGATCAAGGTTAGTATCTTATTATGATTTATGTATCGCTACCTATGGTAATTTTTTTTTAAGTTTTGAATTTATACAATATTGCTTATTTAATTAAAGTAGTATGAGTTTTGTTATGTTTTGCATTGTGATAATTGTGATTTGTGAATATAAATTTTATTTTTTCTAAATAGGCGAGTGGTGATAAATTTATATTAGAAAGATTATGATAAAAAGTAAATTGATTCCTTTTTTTCAAAGAGGAAGGTTTTAATAAAGATGAAAAAAATGCATTTACGTTAACTAAACTTGAGAAATTTAATAAGAACCAAGAATTTAAGACAATAAAAAACAAATCTCTAAAGTTCTCAGAAATCAAATTGATGATATACGAATGACTTATCTAAAATGGTATTCATGATTTGGTATAATGATATAATAACATGATATAATAGCAAATGATAGTAATATTTTTTTGAATTCTACTATTATGTGTGTTTGTTTTAAGGAAAGGAAATGAAGAGAAAAAATGAAGAGTTTTTCTTCTAAAGAAAAATTATATATAACAAATCTAATTTGGCCCCCCTACATTTTTAGTCCAAGTTCCGCCACTATATATATATATATATATATATATATATATATATATATATATATATATATATATATATATATATATATATATATATATATATATATATATATGATAATCAAGCCACAATTAAAAACTGATTATGGAAAAGTACATGAGATAAAATGAATATACAAAAGGCTCATGAGATAAAATATAATGATAATTATTAAACTAATATTTAAGTATCAAATGACACAAGAGAGAGTTGTTTTTTTTTTCTCAAAAATGAAAAAGAACAAATGAAAAATGAGAACAAAAATAATTTATTTGTGTCTAACTTCCATATTATCTTTAGAAACAAAAAGAAAACATGTGATCGTAGGAGATGAATACAATTCATGAGAGATTCAAAATATAATGAAAAAGAAAATAAAAATATCTTAATAAATAATTTTATTTTTTATTGTATTTGATTTTATGTTTTGTTATTTATTAACATTAAATATTGTACTCTATAAAAGATATAGAAAGATACCTAATTTAATTTTCATATTCTCAATATACACTACATATAATCTAAAATATTTAAAAAAAAATTGAAAATTTTTAATATACATACAAATAATTTAAAATAATTTTAAAAAAAATTGGGAGGGTCATGACATCCTCCCTTTCGCCCGTTCTAAGATTCGTCTTTGATCGTTCTATACTATTTTTTTCATTCTTAATTTTATCTTTTTACAACCTCTAATTACTTGGTCATTTAATAATTTATTAAAGAATAACTTACATTAAAGTATTAATAATTTTCTATACTATTTTTTTCATTTTTAATTGTATTCTCTTATGATTTATAATTACTTGATCATTTAATAAAACAAATTTAAAAAAAATATATTTTATTTTTATTTTTTTAAAATAATACTATTAAATAATAATATACATTTATTAACAATAAAAATTATTTATACTGCCATACAAAAAAATTTCTCCTGTATGATTTTTTTTTCTTCATCAACTTAATATAAGACCCACTTTTTTCTTATTTAAAAAGGCTTTGGGCCTTGTCTTACTAGAGGGCTCAGGGTCAACCCACTAGGGACCTCTAGAATCCCCTTTCCAGCCACTAACTCTCATTTTTGTCTCCTTTTCAAAAATAGTCCACCTCTTTTCTCTCTAGTCTGAAAGAGAAGTTCTGGTAGGATACAATAAGATCCTTCCTTAAGCTTACTAAACGTTATCCTCCGCGTAAGTAAAACTCTAACCTCATCCTCCCTTTCGTTTCTTTTCTGTTTGAAAACTTCAGTTCCACTTTAACTTCTGCTAGAGTCTTAGTTTTCGCCTCCTTTGGTCTGTTTTCCAGCTCTGTAAGTTGTAATCATGTCGTGATGCTCTTCTTTTGGGGCTTGTTCTTGGGTTAGCACCTGACAAAGTAAGGGAAGCTAGAACTCCTTCTTTTTCTTTGAAATGGATTGTACTTATTTTCGTTTTGGAATATGCTAAGTATTGTTTGATTGATGATTGCATTGAATGGGGATGAATTTCATGTTTGAGTATTTATGGGTTAGAGAATTTTAGGTTGTTTAGAATGCAATTGGAATGAGAGATATTGGTTGTTGCAATTGTTCAATTTGGTATCATCTATAAACCACTTTGAAATGAGTTTGAGAAGATAAAAGTGCAAGATACCAAATTGTGCAGTGGAGCAAGTCAAAATCTCACAACCAAAAATTATATAGTGTGGCACTACCCATTTTTTTACACTGCACATTTTTCGTAAAATGAAGGTTCCTACTTTGTTAACCGTTAGAGCTGAAATTTTAACAGCTGATCCTAGACACATAGTTCTTGACTTTGACCGGTCGGATTTTGAATCGGAGGTCTGTAGTGAGAGCAGTTTTTATCGCAAGGTCCTTGTAGTTTTGGTTGTTGACAACATTGACCTTTGTTGCTTGTTTGGTGCATAACTTTCTCTATAGTTATTCAATTAAGTTGGTTATTTTTGAATTTGGTTCTTGATTCAATCATATTTAATTTGAATATAAATACAAAACTTTTGGAGTTTTACACAAGTTGTAGTTTTGTTTCTAAAATCCCAAATTGTTTGCATAATGTGTTGTTAAGTTGGATTGAATAAAAAATATAAGAATTAGTTATGTTCCAAGAGAGATATATGTGGTATGGTTTTTAATGTGTTTTCTAATGCTTGTATGAGAATATAGGAGATTTGATAGGGAAATCCTATTTGATTTGATTAGTAGTGTGTTCATTAATGTAAGAAGTCAGTATTGGAGGTTTATCCTGATACTCTAGTGCTCATTCAAGACTCATGTAGAGTGGAATGAGTCATGTGGTGAGAGGGGCAGAAGATCTTGTCTTTAAGAGAAGCCCTAGGGTTCTTATGATGATTAAATGCACTAACCTTGCGTGGTAAGGTGAAACCCATTGACAATGACTCTATAGGTAGTAGAGGCCACCACAAGTGCAAAAACCACCAAGAATCATACATCAATGTCTAGATCCAGATAATTGAGTCTAGAGTGTCATCTTGTGTGATGGGTTAGTTGATATTGCTTAGCTTGGTGTAATTGGTGCGTTGTTCGGCAATTCTTTTGAGTGATATATATATATATATATATATATATATATATATATATATATATATATGTGTGTGTGTGTGTGTGTGTGTGTGTGTGTGTGTGTGTGTGTGTGTGTGTGTGTGTGTGAGAGAGAGAGAGAGAGAGAGAGTGTGTGTGTGTGTGTGTATTTCTTTTTCTTTTTGCGATTAGCTTACCCTTTCTCCACTTGTGTTATGTTTTCTTGTGGCGTTTTCCTTTTTGCAATGATCACCAAATATTTGGTGTGAGCAGATGTGGGAGCTCGCAGTGATCGTAGTGATCATGGAGATATTGTAGTTTAGTTAGGCTCGTTGGATTTTGCTTATGATGGAGCCCCTTTTAAAGTATTGTTATCTTGTAGTTTGTTGCTTTGTGAGCAAATTTCCAATTTAAACTAATCTGTATTTAAAGTCTGTTTATGGCATGTGTTTTGTGCCTTAGCTTTCGTGTACAGTATATTTTGGATGACTGTAAAAAGTTAATTCTGATATGCTTCTGCCTTGGCTATATTTTATTATGATTATGCGGCTTTTTATTTATTAGATTTATCTATTACATGGGATGTCACATTTTTATGGTGTTAGAGCGTGGTTCCTTAGAGTTTGTAGGCTTGTGCTTTCTTAGCTTTCGTTGTGTTTTCTTGGTCATGTTTTAGCTAAGTTTTTGGTTTATTCCAGTTAGACTGATGGTTTATCCTATGTGAGCAGAGATATGGCACCTCCTCGTATAGCTCCTCTACCCCCTTAGGGCGATGTGCTAGATCTAGCTAGGGCAATTGAGGCTACGACTACAGCCCTAACCAAACAAAGTAATGCCATTATGCAGCAGCATGAGGCTTCGATGCAGCGCCAGGAGGCATCTCTTGAGTAGCAGCAATTAGTGATGCAGTTGATAGAGGTTATAAGGTTGGCTTCTGAAGCTACTCAAAGGTAACATATGGAGGCTCTCTAGTAGTTGGAGGAGAACATGGTTAGTGGTCCTGCCTACAGTCCTCAAGCTCCACCTCCACCCCTTGAATGGAGCTTGGAAGATTTCCTGAAGCATCAACCTGCCAAGTTTAATGGCAAGACAAGTCCTGACCTAGCATACTAATGGATGAAGGACATGGTAAGAGTTTGTGCATGTTGTATGACTCTAGAGTGACACACTCCTTTGTGTTAGAGTCTTGTGTGTAAAAGTTGGGTTTGCCAGTATGTGGGTTGGAGTTTGATCTTGTGGTATCTACTTCGGCATCAAGTTTGGTTAGGACATCATCTTTGTGTGCAAGATGTCTTGTGGAGGTTGAGAGGCACATCTTTAAAGTTAACTTGATATGCCTACCTCTACAAGGGTTGGATGTGATCTTGGGAATGGATTGGTTATCTGCCAATCTTGTTCCCATCGCCTGTCAGGAGAAGAAATTATTGTTCTCCAACTCAGAGGAGCCCGAGTTGTTGTCTTCTTAGAGTGTGATGAAGGAGATCCAGGATGGTGTGCAATGCTTCATCATCTTTACTCATTTGGAGGTTGAGAAAGATGAAAGAATAATAGTGATTACTATGGTGTGGGAGTTCGAGGATGTGTTTCTTGAGGAAGTATTAGGGATACCTCCGAAGAGAGAGATGGATTCTGTTGACATGAGAAACCAAGGTGGTTTACTTCTTGAAGATTTGATGAAGATTGAATGAAGCTCTTTTGAACTATCTTGAAGCCATTACCATTGGAATGAAGCCTACATTGATGAAGGAAACGAGATTTGATGATATCCATGGTGATCAAGGTTGGAATGTGTGCTCCCCATGTAGTTACATCATTAAGAAAGTGTATTTATAGCTTGTAATTCATGTTGTAGACCTTAAAACATTAATTAGATGTAGTTTGGTCTTTATTGTGTTTTTGATCTGTTGAATGGTTTTTCAACAGGTTAAAATGTCTCTTTTAATCTATTAAATGGTTTTTCAACAGGTTAAAAGGTTGGCTGCAGTAGTCTTAAACTACAACAAATTCAATCAGTTGATTTAATTTTTAATCGATTAATTTCACTTAAGTCAAGTGAAATCAACCGATTGATTTGAAAATCAACCTGTTGAATTTTGTAACAGTTTGACTATAAAAGTTGTGATTTTCGAAAGAGAGTTCGGTTTTTTCATTTTAGAGCACGATTTGGTTCTAGAAACTTGTGGAAACTCTCTCCTTCGTGATCATAGGTGTTACAGCTGTTGAAGATTGATCTTGGATCAATTCTTGGAGCTTTTGGCTTGGTTTGAAGCTTGGAGAAAGTGGTTTGTGGTAGGCTAGGTTGTGCTACCACTGAGGTTTGATCTTTCTCAAGCTTTGTGTGTGTGCCTAGTGGTTTTCCAGGTCTGCAAGAGGGTTCTTGCTATGCTGGTGTGATTCTTGTGTGATTCAAGAGTCTTTTGTGTTGCTTTTGCATATTTTGGAAGTGTAAGGGTGGATACTTTGTAAAACTTTTGAAATAGTGCAAAGTCAAGCTAAGGTTGCCTTGACAAACTAAATGTAGCTCAGGTTTGAGTGAACCAATATAAAAATTCGTGGTGTCCTCTCTTCTCTAACCTTTCTCTTTTGCATTTTCATTTTAAAGTTTCATGAACTTGTGCTTTAATCATCTTTTTCATGTTCTTGCATGTTTTCATAACATCTGAAGCATTGAGCATGTTTGCATAATCACTTAGAACTGATCTTGATCATTCTTGAGCATTGTCTCTGGTTTAAAATTTAAATTCGCATTTATGCATTTTTCCCAGTATTTCAGTCAACTGTTTTTCAGTTTCAATCGATTGATTATACCAGATCAGAATCTGTTTAGTAAAATCAATCTGTTAACTCTGTTTTTGATCGATTGAAAGTGTATAGTTCAGTACTGTTTGCATCCTAACTTGGTGATCTATTTGATTCAATTAAAGGTGGTTTTTAGCTTGCAAAGATAGCCTAAATTTTTAACTAGCCAATTCAACCCCCCCCTTCTTGGCTTTTCAACCATTTCAAAACTAACAGAGTCCTCCATTGATTTAGTACCAGGAGCATGTCCAGTATCGATAGTTCCTTATCGTATGGCTCTAGGAGACTTGGTGGAGCTAAAGAAGCAAATATAGGAGTTGTTGGAGAAATAGTTTATCCAACCTAGTGCGTCGCTATAGGGAGCACCTATGTTGTTGGTGGGGAAGAAGGATTGTAGTTCAAGATTATGTGTGGGTTACAGGCAGTTGAACAAGCTGACTATCAAGAACAAGTATCCCATACTGAGGATAGATGATCTGATGGATCAGTTGCATGGGGCGTCGGTGTTTTCCAAGATTGATCTACGATCAGGGTATCACTAGATCTTAGTGAATGCAGAGGATGTCTAGAAGACAGCTTTCAGATCCTGATATGGGCATTATGAGTACGTGGTTATGCCATTTGGTGTGACCAATGCTCCAGCTTTGTTCATGGATTATATGAATAGGATATTTAGGCCATACTTAGATAAGTTTGTCTTGGTCTTTATAAACGACATACTCATCTATTATAGGACTTATGAGGAGCACACAGAGCATCTAAAGATAGTGCTTGGTATCTTGTGGAAGAAGCAGTTGTATGCCAAGCTGTCAAAGTGTGAGTTCTGAATTAAAGAAGTGCAGTTGTTGGAACACGTGATATTGGCGCAGGGAATTATTGTGGATCCAACTAAGGTGGAAGTTGTGATTAAGTGGGAATGTCCCAAGTCAGTAACGAAGATCAAGAGCTTTGTGGGTCTAGCTGACTACTATATGAGATTCATAGAGGGATTTTTCAAGATAGTGGTGCCACTGACACAACTCACCAGGAAGGACCAACTTTTGCTTGGACTGATAGATGTGAGGAAAGCTTTCGAGAGCTTAAGAAACGGTTGACGAGTGTTCCGGTGTTGGTTATCTCTAATGTTGGTAAACCCTTTGAGGTTTATTGTGATGCCTCTCATTAGGGATTGGGTTGTGTGTTGATGCAAGAAAGGAAGGTGATGGTGTATGCTTCAAGGTAGCTTAAAGTTCATGAGAAGAATTACCCCACTTATGATCTAGAGTTGGCAGCAGCGGTGTTTACCTTGAAGATCTGGAGGCACTATCTTTATGGTGCACAATTCCATGTGTTTAACGATCACAAGAGCCTCAAGTACCTATTTGATCAGAAGGAGCTAAAAATGAGGCAGAGAAGGTGGATAGATTTCTTGAAGGATTATGACTTCGAACTTCTATATCACCCGAGGAAAGCAAATGTGGTAGCATATGCTTTGAGTAGGAAGTCGGTACATGTGGCACACCTCATGATCAAGGAGTTGGAGTTGCTTAAGAGGTTCAGAGATATGAAACTACAAGTTGAGTTAGAACTAGATTTCATTAGATGTAGTGGCCTAAATATATCTAGTGACTTTTTGAGCCTAATCAAATAAAGGCATTCTATAAATAGTAACTTGCAAAAGGTGAAAGAGTTACTTGGATTGGATCAAGCAAAAGAGTTTGCCTTGGGTAGTGATGGTGTGTTGAGGTTCAGAGGTAGAGTATGTGTACCAGAGGATGCTGAGGTGAGAAGTGTAAGATTCGAGAAATTTAAATAATTAAATAAATAAATATTTAATAAATGTGGGTAGTTGGAGCCTTTATGACATTTAATGCGAATTATTATGACATGAAAATGTACTAGCTTAAGTGGTTGAGAGTATTTGATTGTGTGAGAGGACTTAGGTTCGAGTCTTATGTATGTCAATTGTATGTTATTTTAATATGTGTTTTCTTTTAATGTTATTTGTGAATGTGCTTAGTGATAATGTAATCCTAAAATTATAGGAATTATCACGAAACATGAATTGGTTGAATTGGTTGTGGACTTTGTAATTGAATGGTTGTGGGTTCAAACCTTGTTAAGAATGGATTTAATTTTCTTTTTGCCAAAATTTCTTTTGGCATGGAGATGAAAAGGCAGAAAACCCTAGTTGCCAAGGGAGGTAGCCTAGTGGGCTGGGAAACAACCAATAATGGTCTTTGAATGGTCATTAACACCTAATTCAAAGGCATTTTCGTTTTCCCTATCATTAACAAGCATTTAGGCTTAGTTAATGGGCTAATTAGAAAGTTTTTGGTGAAGAAAGAGAGACAAACATGAAAGGGCAGAGGACAAACGAAATTGACAGTGGAAAAAGGGGGTCTGAAGGTGTTTTGAGTGGAATTGAGAAGAACATCAAGTGCATTGGGAGAAGGCCAAGGCTAGACTAGTGGTGGCACAAGAGAAGTCTTGGTTCTTCCAAATTGAGCAAGGATTAACAGGTTAGGGGAGTTCCTTTATATGTGTATATGATCTGTACTTATTTTCGTGTTATACTGTATCAATGTGATGCCTTTGTATGATAAAAATATTGTACCTCGCAGGTACAAAAACCTGGGGTTTTGGTCAGGTGTTGATGTACCGCCTAGCGGCACCTTGCTTATCGTCAGGCGATGACTGGTACAGAGGCATTTTCTATGTCTTGAATTGGCTTGTCATGAGAGAGATTTATGGGAGTGAATTGGAATAGAAATTAGGGCAATAAAACTGGAAGGAATAGGGCACATGAATTCATTATGATTAAGGCAATGTGAGAAGTAGGATGGTGTGCTATATTAGAAGTGACTTTGTAAGAAGTATTGAATCTGGATTGGTGGTCTAATTTGTTGGAGATAAGATGGAAAGATGTAGAATACTGATTAAGAAGTGTTGAGAATTTAGATGCCTTAATGTGGGAATTGGTGTCTTTTAATCTATAAGTGGAAGAATGGATATAAATGCTAAATAGAGGGGATAATTATATGTTACTTAAAGGCACTGAATTTATCGATTGGAATTGTGACCATAATTGGTGTTGTTGGGAAGTTACTTTTATAGTGTCAATTTGGAAGTAATTGGATAAACATGTGTTGTGGGTATATAAGATTGAAATATAAGAGATGTGATTATGTGTCTGGAGTTAGGCAATAATTTGAGGATATGTAACAAGGTATTAAGATGAATTGGATTAAATTATGGTATGTTTTAGGTGCTAAAAATAGTAGCTGGGGTGCTACTGATATAGCGCCTGGCGGCACAGGAGTGGCCGCTAGGCGATAGGTTATCAGGGATATTTCCTAGAACGCGTGGCGCCTAGCGGTAAGGAGTGACCTGCCAGGCAATAGACCCTAAGACAGTGCGTCGAGAAGAAGCCTGACGCCTGGCGACAATGGCGTTCCGCCTGGCGGTCTACGCAGGATTTTCACCTAGCAGGGCTTAGGCAACGCCAAGCAATAACACTGCAGGTAGTGGGTATTCTTGTATGCATTTATGTGCTATGATGTAAAACTTGGATCAGTTGATGTTGTGCCATGAGCGAGTAGGTTCATGGATGGTGATGAACACGTGATGATATGAGTGGGGAGGTTCATATCTTGATACTTTCGTGTGGGGATACAAGCAGGGAGGTTCGTATGTTTTGTGCTCACACTTGAGAGATGCTGCAAGGGAGAGATTCGTAGCTGGTGGATCACATGTGTTCGACTACGGACGGGGAGGTCCGTAGAGTTGGACTACGAGTGGGAAGGTTTGTAGAGACAGGACCACAAGCGGACAGGTTCGTGGAAGCATCATATATCTTAAGTCTATGGTCAATTAATTGTGTGACTTGCAAGTTGAAAAGCCTTGGAGTATTAAGGTCTTGACCAAGAACTAAATAGAATAAAATAGTTGGGTGTATATTGATTTTATTAACTTATATGTTAATTATTATGAGCTCACCCTTTTTGTTTGGATTTGGCGATGATCGTGTGACTTGTCACATGGGAGTAGATGATATTCCAGGTTATATTGTGGATGCATAGTGACAAAGAGAGGGTTAGTGTGGGACTCATGACTAGGGATTTCAATTATGTTTTTGTTTTAAATTGGTGGTTTATTGGAACTTGTAATACATTGATGAACTCGTTTGTTTAATTTTAAGCGATATGAATAATTTTTAAAATTTTCCTGCATTTAGGAATTAATAAAATTATGACATTAATTTTCAATCATTATTTATTTATTTTAATTAACTAATTTCCAGTAGGAACGTTACATAATGCACACATTCTTGAGTCGTTTGATGGTCATGTTCATATATCTAATAAAGTATATTTCTTGATTGACCCTTTTTATGCCCATAACTTTATCTAATATATTCTTATAATCATGATAAGTTTATCTAGAACATGTATATTAACTTTTTCTTTATCTGTTTCATCATAAATTTTGTTATCATAAGAACCTATTCAATCTCAGACTCGTTGATACACGAAATAGGGAATAAAAGATAAGATAGTGTAACAATAAAAAAAAACAAGTCTTTCTTCTCTGTCATTTTATTCAGCAGGTTGGACTTATAATGACCATGTTTACATTGGTTGGTTCACTAAAAGATGACACATTTCCCTATAATAATAGAAAATGATCATATTATGATAGAGTCCAATTAACCAAATTAGGATAAAATATAATATGAGAGCTTTCTAGGTTTAATGAATCTTCTAGTGGGCCTTGTGGAATTAGGCCCGCTATTAATTTCCCCATCCTTCAAAACAATCTTGCCCTCAAGACTTGGTCGTTATTGTGTAGGTTGTATGTGGTTGTTGATTTTTTTTTTTCAACTGGATTTTTGGTTGGGTGGTTTGAGAGGCACGTTAGAAGCAATTCATAAGAGGTATGAGGTAGGTGAGAGGTGTGTCGTGGTTTTTAAGGGGTTCTCACTTAAAGATGTGCATGTGGTAGGTGGGTTGCGTGGTATGGCATTTAATGGTTTTCCATATGTGGAAACTTGTGGGAGAAGGTGGATGAAACAATGCAATCTCAACTGTTTGAGTGGCCAACATGACTTCTAAAGGTAAGGAAAGAGAAATAAAAGGTTGGGAAAGAGATTTTTGGAGTGTCCAAAGTATGAGTTAAGTGTTGGGTAAAATTTGTCTTGCTATCAAATGTCGAAAACAGGGTGGGTAGAGGGTTAGAAATGGGAGGAAAGCGAGGCTCTAGCGGATAATGAAAACAAAGGGGAGGCACAGGTCGATGGTAAGGTTTGAGGAGACAATTGTGCAAGACTGGGTGGACTAGGGAAATGTTTTGTCAATGTGCATGGTTATGAAAGAGAACGCAACCATTGATGTTGAAGTTGTGGTTTTGTTGAAAGTGGTTAATTGTGTTAGGTTCTGTTGAGGTGGCTTGTAACTCATGGGGTTCTATATATCAGAGGTGGTAGCATGTTGGTTAATGTATATTCTGGTGTGTCTTCTTCACTAATCAAAAGCAAAAAAACGATTAGAGATACAATTTTTGCCAGGAAAATACTTTTCATCACAATTGTAACAAACTCAACGACTCTTCTATCTTGGAGTTAGGATGAGGTAAGTTTTTTCATAGGAAAGGAGGATATGGGAGATAGATTTAGAATGGGGTGAGAATGAGGTTAGGGTTGGGATAAGAGACTTTGAGACGGTTGAGGAAGGATGTGTATGGTTTGTTTATAATGGAATTTGGAATCTGTAATTCTAGATTCCAAAGACAAATGAAGGCTATGTGAATCAAAGGATGGATCAAGTGATGGTGTTTGCATTGAGAAATTGGACAATAAGGTGGAGATAGTCTACTAAAGGTGGTCATGTTTAGTTTTTGGGTGGTTTATCGTTTATCTATGGCATTGTATAAGGCAGCAAAACGAGTTTCACTCTGGGCTAGGGTATTGTCAAATTGAGTTTAGAGGGAGTTTAATTTTTCCATGATAGTTTAAAGGGTTTCCTCCATTTCTTTGTTTGGTTTAGAAGGCATGGAGCTAGGTCAATGATAACATTAATTGATACATAGAATAAGGAATAAAAGATAAAACAGTGAAAAAAAAAACAATTATTTCTTCTTTGTCATTTTATTCAGTAGGCTGGTCTTATAAAGACCATGCCTACATTGGTTGAGACCATGTCTACATTGGTTGGGTTCACCAAAGGGTGACAATTATCCTTTATAATAACAGAAGAAAAAATCTTATGTTGATAGAGTCCAACTCACCAAATTAGGTTAAGATATAGTCTAAGAACTTTCTACATTTGATGATCCTTCTAGTGGGCCTTGTGGAATTAGGCCCATTATCACTTGTCCAATGGAGCTTTTTAACGTCTAATGCTAATAATCTTCCTTTTTTTATGATAACAAAACTATTATGAAACATGTTTTCTTACTTAAGTTGAAAGAATTATTGTTTTCTCTTAACATCGAAAACTTTTCTGATTAATTCATATTGATACCACTAGTTGATATTCTACTTGTTGATTTATGAGATTCAAACATGTATCAATATTCATTAGAGTTAATTAAAACAATAATTTTTCATAGAGTAAGCACATATAGATCCACAAATAAGTTATATAATATTGGTTATTCAATACTTGTTGATTAGTTCATTTATATCACTTGCCAATTACCATTTTTTAAGCCTTATTTTGTATTGTGAAGTCTTTTTTCTTATATGCTCCCTTACTTAAGCGTCTATACTCCCCTTCAATTGTATGTTTCTTTGTATTTCTCATTATGTCTACATGTTTGATTTCTATTTCTCCCATTTTTTGTCAATCAGCAAAGAGGTAAGGAGTAAAGGTAGAATATGAAAGCACATATATTGATTAAAATGATTTTTCATTGATAAGCTTGGATTACATAGGAAAAGATACAAATATAAATTGCAATTAAGATTGCAGAGGATGGGGAAACTAGATAAATATGAAGCACTTGGATTTTTCAATATATAATAGTGGTTTTCACTTATTATGCAATTACTATAGACATCTCTTTCATCCATTCTTGCTTCATCTCATTCATCTTCTCGGACAATGTAACATCTACAAGAGTCTTTACATCCTCTCAAGGAATTGGATTTCGAACTTCAAAAACTTCCTCTTAAGATGGATGGGGTTCAGTTTGAAGCACTTATTGTTCTTCCTCCATGAGGGTTATCTCTTCAGGACCTTCCTCTTATGGAATTTAGGGTTGCATAGCTTTCGATTTCATGCACATTAATACAATACACACAACTTTTCTATTTCCTTTAATCTAGATGTTTCATATTATAGTTTGTTATCGTATTTGTTATCGTATTTGTTATGAAGTAAGAGTTATTTGATAGTTGTTTGTAGTTGTTTCTCTTAACTTCATAATGACCTTTCATTCCCTTAGGTAGACTCTAAAGATATGAAACAACAACAAATGTTTTGTCCTTAAGAAACAATGTTGTCACATCGTTTAGAAAGAAAGTGTGAGCAGGGGTGATAATGGAGATTGTAGATTTCATATATTAAGTTGGAGTGACTGTGTCAAAGGATAAAGAGGGAGTTGGTGTGATAACATTTCATTCCATGCATCAAAAGTGTCTTCTAGAGTTATAATCTTTGAACCAATTTCTAATAGTTGATTGTAAGACCTGTATTCGTACTTGAGAGGAGTTCTTAGGCATTATCTTTCTTATTTTTCCTCAAATTCAGAGTAGGTAGTCTTAGGAGGACTAAATCTAGTACAACTTTTAGCATTGGAGAAGTCTCATACATGTGGAAATTAGCTATAACTTTTAAATCTAAGGGTATACTTAGATAGTCCATATAAAAAAGAAAATAGCTAGGGTATGTATAGACTACATGCCAGAATTTTAGCATTTTGTCAATGCTGTCTGAGTTGCCTATAATTAATCTATCTACTTTGGGTCTAAAGAAGGGTCTTATAAGACAAATGAGATTTTTATATGCATACCTTTTCCATGTTGGAGACGGAAGAGATACAATAACATCTTTAAGAAGATCGAAGTATTCTTAGGAAGGTTTGAAGTTTTCAAGATTAGGTCCAAGTTGGGTTGTTTGTTTTATTAATGGTATATGATTGATATACATGAGATGGTGGTTTGTAAGGTTTTGTACATGTGTCTTAGGTTTGTACATCGAGTTTTGGGATAAATCTAAGAGTGGTCAAATTATAAGCTTAAGGATAGGAGTTGTGCTTAGTGGTGGCCATGGTCTACCATTTATAAGTCTTTGACTAGGATGGACAGTGATTGTTTGTAATGGAATAATCAAGTTAAGAATATGATTATTTACAATTTTCATAAAGGTTAATTCATCTACAGATTAGTCAAAGCCAATTTTATAGGGAGAGTTAAGATAGTACTTTGTTCAGGACAATATTTACAGAAATTGTTTGCATAAAAGATGAAGGTGGACAAGACATATCTACAGATCACATGGGAGGTGAGAGTGCCTTTCAAGTTGTGCTTGATTTTCTTCTTCTTCTTCCAGGCAAAGAGCACCAAGTCATCATTAGATGAATTATCTTTCGCCTTTCTTTAAGTTTTGAGGGAATTGAGACCTTGGACAAATTCATCCATTTGGTAGGATTTTTAGAGGTTTCTTGCCAAGTAGTCTTTGAGAATGTTTCATCTGTTTCATCGGTCTTTTCAAGAGCAATTTCAATGTTAGAGGTCTTAGTGCTTTGTTTCCTTTGTTAGCTCTCCTTTTCTTGGATGAATATTTACTTTTCTGCAGCTCTTCTCTCTTCAATAGCTCTTTGGTTAAGGTATGAGCTTTTCCTTTAACCGGTTTGAAGCTTTCAAAAACTCCTTTGTGAGGAGTATTTTCATTTTCTTGCTTGTGGAGCCTTAACCTTTCCATATTTAGAGGTTCTAGGTTTATTCATTCTAGAGATGTTTAGTTGTATCATTTAAATGTCTGTCAATGACAATGGAAGTTGTTTCAGAGTGTGTTTGCACTTAATCATGATTTTGTTAAGTTCATCTTCCTTCATCTCATAGAATTTGACAAACACATTTTGAGTCCACAAAATCTTGTTCATTAGTATATGATGCTAGCTCCACCTCTTTTAAAATTTGTTTCATGGTTCTTATTAAGTTTAAATGAACAATGTGAGGTAGGTTGAATTGAATATCTGACATGAGATGGTAGATAATGAACTTTCCAAGTTCATTAATGTGACCTTTTTACACTTCTTTGGGAAGGAAAACTTTGTTGCGCACTTATTACCATATCTTTGCCATGGGAAAGAGGTCACGAGATGTGATTTTATTTGGAACATCCTCACTCTCAAAATCCCTCTCATATAACTTCTTCTTCGTTTCTTTGTCTTTGTACACCTTCTTCCACCCTGGGTAGTAGTGATTAGCTATTCTTTCAAACTCATAGCTTTTGAGAAAGCTTCAGGGTTCAAGGTGACTATAGTACCAAGAACGGTTGAGATAATGTTGATGTTTCCCCTGAACCTTGCGTTCTTCCAAAATTCTTTAACAATTTCAGGAAAGTTCTTCTGGGAGTCAGCAAAGTATCTTTTGATTATGCATTTCTCAAAGTTTTATATGAATGCTAACCCATAGACATCAAAGTTTGTAGGGTTGATGAAATGCTCAATCAACAAGTTGATTTCATTAGTTCTATCATAAGAGGAAGTGGATATCTCAAAAATATCAATGGAGTCAATGTAAGCCATTTCAGAGAAGGGGGAAAATGATTTTGGAGAGAGAACAAGTAGGTTTTTGTTTGAGATAAAATTGTAGAGAATGAGTGAGCAGAAAGAAATGACACGTGGAAGTGACAAGTGGAAATGACACATGGATATTTAAAAAAAATAAAAATATTATTAAAAAAAATTTAAAAAACCATGAAGTGACACGTGGAAGTCATTGTTCATGGTCGTTTATGATTTAAACGGTGTTAGTAAAAAATGACTCAATTAAACAAAATTGACGAAAATTTAGACCTATTTGAATACAAAACTAAAATTAGAACTTATTTGACAAAACTTGAGACCAAAAATATATTTTAACCTTAAAATTATTAGATACTTTTTAAGGATAATTTTTAAAATAAAAAATTGATTGAAATGTTTTATATTTTCTAAAATATGTAATTAATTAGTAATTTAAAAGAAGAATTTAGTTTTTGATATATAATATATACTTTCTGTAAAGCTAAGTAAAATATTTCTTAGATATTCTGGATGAATATATTTTTTTAATAACAACAAATTATATATTCTCTAAGATTTATTGATGAATGATAATTTATATTATATAGAAGATAAATTTTATATAATTTTTATTTATTAATCAGCTTACACGAGTATGATGAATTAAATAAATGATAACAAATACGTAAATACAAAATTCAAATATCATATATATCGTAGCTGTTTTAATATTTTTTTTAATTTAAAAAGATTGTAATTTTAATATATTTTTCAATGTTGTATATATTTTATATTTTATTCTAGTTCAATTGAATTTATATCTAATATATTCATATGAAGTATTGTAAAAAAAATAATTATATAAAAATATACAATAAGTGTAATGAAAATAACAAATTGACTTAAAGTTATGAATTTTTAAAATTCAAAAATAAAAACCGCAAAGTACATCCATTGATAGAATCTAAATGATAATATTAGATAGATGAAGATATAAAAAGATGGATTAAAATCTCAATTTAACGTAAATAATATTAAAGCTAAAAGCTTATAAATACGAGTCAATAGATTGAAAGTAAACAGTGTCATCACCTCAACGCTACTGTTAGGGCAATCTCTTATCTCTGTATCACGCAGCTACTACGTCTTCGCTTATCCCCACAAAGGTTTTAACTTCGCTTCTCTCGTTTTCACATACCAATTCAATTTCATCCAAAAGGGTTCCTAATAAATCCTTATTTTTTCAATATTTGGTTAGGGTTTAATACAAATTCGCAATTTTCATATTTAATTGTGTGTACCGTCCGCAGGTTTTGAGAAATTCGGCGTTGATATTCCATGGCCAACAATCCGTCACAGCTTCTCCCATCAGGTTAGTGATTTCATAATTTTGTTAGAAAGTTTGTTGGTAATGAGTAGATGCAATGTAGCATTGAAAGGTGTTTAAAAGTGTATGATTTGTGGTGGAAAATTGCAGAGTTGATTGATCGGTGTATAGGATCAAAAATTTGGGTGATAATGAAGGGTGACAAGGAGCTTGTTGGTACTCTTAGGGGCTTTGATGTTTATGTCAACATGGTACTTGAAGATGTTACCGAATAGTAAGTCATACCCTTTGCTGCATGTTTTTCTTCTGTTTTTATTTTGTATGTATTTGCTTGTTTATCTGTAGATTATGTGTTTATTGGGTAGGAAGGGGGCATTGGTAAAATGCAACAGAATACAACTCAGTAGTAACACTTACAATCCGGTATTGGGTTTTTACTCTGGAGGAAACTTCCTTAGGTGCTGGGTGGTTTTGGTTCTTAAACTTTCTGGGATGAAATTGTTTTATAGATGAGTATGATCCCCTTTGCTTTTTAAAATATCCTTCTAATTGGAGTTGTATTTATGTTGTCATATTTCGATAGTTCATGGTTCTGAACATTTTTGAAGAAAGTGTATATATCTCTACTTTGAATTGGTGTGATGTTGCAACCATAATGTTACTGGTTCAGAAATTATTGTATCTTCATTTTACATTTGTCTTTTTGGAGTGCCATTTACAAAATCGTTTTGGCAGTTTTATAACCATGAAGTTACTGAGAAATGTATTGGCTGCAAATACAATGATTTTAACCTGGAGTATGATTGAGTTTTTTTTTTTTTCCTTCGTCAGTTTCTTATATTGTATTTCTGCTCTTGTCGAACATAGCTAAATAAACCTTATTTAGCTTTCCCAATGTGGTCTTTCTTTTTGGTTTTAGAAGCCTAAAATACTTGCTGTAAGTTTGTTGAAGTAAATTTCGTACATTTGTAAGTGTAAATTTGTTCTGAGTAAATTTACCCTGGCATGATTTGTATCTGCTTTCGATTCTGTGATTCGTATGTTTATGTTTGCACACACATGCATAATCGTTAGGCATGTAATTGATTTGGTTTGTTGCTTTCATATTCAAACAACAGCGAGATCACGTCTGAAGGGAGACGGATAACCAAGCTTGATCAGATTTTACTCAATGGAAACAACATTGCCATTGTAAGTTGATATTCAATTACTTTTCGTTTACTTGAAATCTTTGGAGTATTAACAAAACATTTGATTTGGCAACTGTAGAAAGTGTCGACAATAATTTAAGGTTCAGTTTTTCCTCGCAAGTGTTATCCTGATACTTAACAAATCATTATCTGGCTTTAATGCAGTTGGTCCCTGGTGGTTCACCTGAGTCTGAATGAAGAATGTTACTTGATTGCAAACATTAACTCTGCAATGTTGCTCTAGGCATATAATTCCTAAATTTTAACGAGGATTCTTAGACCACTAGGTTTTTACTTGCAGAAGTTTGGTTTTAAGATACATGGTTGTAATGTTATGGCTATTCAACTTTTACCCCCATGTTAAACTGTGGATTGTCTATTGTAACAAGTAATGCTACTGATTATGACCATTAATTATGCGCGTTTATATTTCTTTTCCCTCTTCCGTTACTCGCTTTCACTCTCTAGAT
This sequence comes from Vigna unguiculata, assembly GCF_037176805.1. Classification (NCBI taxonomy): domain Eukaryota; kingdom Viridiplantae; phylum Streptophyta; class Magnoliopsida; order Fabales; family Fabaceae; genus Vigna; species Vigna unguiculata. The sequence continues at coordinate 14,764,913 of NC_140794.1, read as the reverse complement.
AAACTGATAGACTCAATTGGACTCCTTTTTATCATTTTCTGAATAATATACAGAATAATAGTTATTTTTTTAATATAAAATTTAGTCAATACGAAACTTGCTGTGAAAGAAAAAAAGTGCAATTAACCACTTGAAATTTGTTAATGGTAATATGATGAATTGACATAACTATTAGGATATCTTATATTTAGATGGTGTAAACTTTCTTTCATTAACAAGATTAGTCCTCTTATTGAGTTATAAAGTATAATGTTCTTGTTTCAAAAACAAATCTCATAACTATCGGGACAACATTATACTTCCTAAGACTTACATGAGTTTTGTGGTTGCATCTAACTGTAACAACTTACTGGAGCATTCCATCCTAAAATTACAAAAGGTTTGTGGGATCAGATCCTTTCGTGACCCTTGAGAGGACACGTCGAATCCATAATTAGAGAAACTGTGTATGTAAACATGACCAACTTCAATGTGAATGTCAACTATTAAGAGATGTGATAATATGATTAGGGATGTCAAAAATATCTGTACTCGCGAGTATCTGCGGATAAAACCCGCAACGGGTAGAAAATGGATATTAAAAATGGATACTCACGGGTATGAGTATTTTTGATACCCATATGTTAACGGGGCGGGTACGGATATCATAGTATCCGTACCCGTGGATACCCGTATCCGCTAAACTTTACCATATATATATATATATATATATATATATATATATATTAGTAAACAATATTATGAGTCTTCATTCAATAATGATGGTCAGATTCTTATCTCACAAATGAGTAAATTACTTTCATATACTGTGGAGGCATTGATGTGTCTCTAAGACGGGTTATGGATCAACATGGAAGGTAATGAAATTAACACTTTTACTTAGATATTTTAATTAAGTGATTGTTAGAAATTTTTACTGAACTTCTTATGTTTTAAGGCTCTTCTAGATTAAAATTGAACAACATGAAACTTTATACAATGTTGCAAAAGGTGGACATGGATGAAGTTAGTAATTTCTTTAATATTTTATTCAAAAATAAACTACAATATAAATTGATAGTGATTTTTTATTTGTTTGTTTTTCAAGAATCAATCGGAGAAAGGAGACTTGTTGATCTAAACACTAATTATGGTTAAATATTTATTTTTTTAAATATTTTTGTAAATATCTGCGGGTATTCATACCCGCGGATATTTGTGGATACCCGCGGATATGAAAAAAATAGATAAGTACCCACATAACGGATACCCGACGGATATGGGTACGGGTACGGAACGAATATTTATCCAGCGGGTAAGGTACGAGAGAGCTACTACCCGTACCCTACCCGCCCCGTTGACATCCCTAAATATTATATATGACTGAATAATATAGATTTAATACAATACTTAATATGCGAAACTTCCTCCTTAATGAACGACACTTTTGAATTTTACTTCCTCAGTTTACTGTTTTAGTCGTAAAGAGCTAGTAAACCAAGAAGAAAGCTTTCCATGCCCTTCTGCAAACCACAGGCAAAGAACATTTTTTTTGTTTAATCTTTTATACAATTTCTTTTGTAGGGAACAAAGTTGTCACGATTTACATGTATGGACCTCTGTATACTGTTGAAATATTAAAAAGAAAAAACAAGAGTATAGAGAAAGAACTACACAATGTTGCTAGTCATACTAAAGTGGAAATATCACCTAGAATTCGTCAAAGTATAGAGAAATATTGCTTCCATGACATAAAAAGGGAGTTACTGAGCAATGAGGCATGGAATCAACAGCATATTTTCCGCAACCGTGTCGCACTCGTCCTTATATTCTTTCCCAACCTGAAAGTTTTTAGCATGAAATGTTCAGTTAAGTCCTGTCGGTTGGGCTTTAACTCTGAGCTCTCATCACTGCATACAAAAACTGACAAAATTGAACGATTGCAAAGGAGAAGCCTTCTATTGTCAATTAAGCACGTTTTGATGCCTTCGCTCTTGCCACAGACTTTAAGTAGAGCTCTTCATATTGTGCTGATGATGTTTCCCAGCTGAAATCTATGTTCATGTCCTTCTGAACAAGTTGCTTCCACCTCTCAGGATTGTTCTTAAAGAGATTCAATGCTCGTACCAAAGCACCGCTTAATCCCTGCCAAAATTGTATTATTGTTGTTAGAGTTTAACAGAACAAGTAACAGCAAAAATTAATGTTTCTCTAGTCGTTAAAGATAGGTTTACAGGTGAAGTAGAATCAATGATGAAATAAATTTGTAATTTACTGCATCTCTGAAGATAATTAATTTACTGCTTGTTACCTGTTCATCAGCATTCACAAATGTAAATCCATTTCGAAACTGTGAAGGTATTGTATCGTCATCAACATCAAAAACACTACAAAATGAGACAGAATTTAGTTATTCTTTAGAAAACAAGAATTACGATTTCTGTCATGCCGTAACTTGCATGCTATGTTAACCTGTCATTTAGGCCACCGGTTTTTCTGACAATAGGTATGGCACCATATCTCATTGATATCATCTGCAGTAAATATATTAAAAAATTTGGTCAAAGAAAATGAATTGGAAAAAAAAGAGATTTTCTGCAAGTTTCTTAATATTTGAAATTCATGAACATCAATTTTGACCATTACCTGTGTTAGGCCACAAGGTTCAAAGATCGAAGGAATGATGAACATGTCAGATGCAGCATAAATAGCATGAGAGAGAGATTCATCATACTTCAATATCAACCTCACGTGATCATGATTCTGAAATTGGTTGGCAATGCCCTCAAATTCTTTCTAGAGAAGAAAAAACTGGTAATCAGTTGACAAAATTAGGGGAATGGACGAATTGGCATGTCAAAGAACAATCAAACTTCGACCAGCCTACATCTAAATAAATTTCTTGAAAAAAGAACTCAACGATTTTCCTTTTCAAATAATTATCTGCTCTCACCCGGGTGAACCAACAATAGCAGCATGTAAGTGCGTTATACACATGCATATATAGTTAATTATAATATTCATGATCTTCTCTCTAAAATCATTCAAGCCCAGGTTATTTATGTTTATGATCTCCGAGGTATGCTACAGCTTAAGATTACAGCAGCAGAGTTCAATGTTTCCAACTTCACGTTCAGTTATATTTTATCCAATTCATGATCCAATATGTGTAGGTAAGATTTGGAAGCTATTATCCAATTCAGGTGTTATGCATTATGTTCTGGTTGTAATGATAATACGAAGTTTGAACCCATTTGAAACTGCAAAACTATCCAAACCCCACATCAGTAACCCAATCTTAAAAACTTAACTAAAGAATTGTTGATTAATAGAAATGTTTTTAAAATTAGGCCCCTTATTGAACTAATCAGGGTACTAGTTCAAGTTTTTAACAGTCTTTAAACCAATATTAATTAATCAAGTCATAAAAATTAAATAATAGATAAATTAACATCAAAGAAACACAATATTGTAAAAACATTCAAAGTAAAAGCAAAAACCTAAATTATGTATATCACGATATATAGGTCGAAGTTTGAACAGCACAAAATATTGTGTATTAAACATGACAAGTTTCCATCTAGAAACACAAAAATAACAAATAACTTCACATGGATTATTCATTTCTTTAAGAAAAATTAAAATGATATCTAGCCCTTTTTTATTAACCCATTAAGAACCGGTATTTTGGCGATTTTCCTGTCCTTGACCTATTATTTTAAGGATGGCTTTGTAGTTTATTTTATTCAGACGAAATTAAAGTCGTGCATTAGTTTTCCACTCAAACCAGCTAGTCCTGTCTTCAAATTACAGATTAATAAAACTTCAATTGCAATCACAAAAATAGCTATTACGTACATGCAAATCAGAACAATAAGCAGTATAATAAGTTTTGTTGATATCTTATATTTACTAGTGATATGATATGACCAATGTAGACTTTATAAAGTTTGAAATCACTTTACAAACTGAAACTGTGTGGTTAAGTTAGGTTATAATGCAAAATTCAAAGATAGTATTAGGGATATCCTAGATGTAAGCCAAAACATTAAAAATAACAATATTGCTACCTGACTTTTCTCTAGTTTTCTCAACAATGTGATTGGGATCAGTAGTTAGTAATTTATTTCACCAAAAACATAAATATTTTTTTTGTTGTTGTTGACTTTCTTCGTATTCTATACAGTTTGATCGGCTCCTTTCTAAAAACAATAGAATACCTAAAAATTTCAACCACAAGGAAAGAAAACACGGACCTGAATATGTGGCACTGGACTTGAACCAAGTAGAACAAATTGTCCTCCCAACTCCAATGTTAGATATATTGCATGTCTAATAAGATGAACACCTTTTTGTGGAACCAATCTTGTTATACAACCAACCTATCAACGAAGAGAAAAGAAAAATGCCTTAGTAAAGCATTTTCAATTCTAAGAATAAGACATGAATAAATAACAATTTGAAATTTCAAGAGAAAGAATATTGATTCTCCATATGCATGAAAGATACCTATCAAGCCAGCACAAAATGACATCATAAAGCAACGTCATAAGGGCATTATATTATAAGTCAACCACTTCCAAAAGTAAATTGAATATGTTATAATTATGAGATATTCGTGTATCACGTGTTAAATAATTAGGCGCTTAATTTCATGTTAATTTCAGATTAGGTAACTCCATCTTCATCTCTGCAATCATTTTTCTTGTTCTCTGACCCATCTTCCTAAAGAACTCATTCTATTTTCCATAATTCCCCTCTTCTTCGGATCTGGTAGGTTGGACCAAAATTGTTAGGCACCTTGAAACATAGACAAGGAAAACAAGACAAAGAAGAACCAAATATAAACTCTCACACTGAATTATTCACTATTAGTTGTAAGAAAAAATGTTTACAAAGGAAAAAGCTTCCTATCACACAAGGTATTCCCTGTCACAACAGTCAAAGACTATCACCGGTACAAAAAAATGAAGACCCCTAACACCTCCCAAAAGGAAACTATTTATAGAATTCCTTAGAAAGCCTCTCTCACAAAACAACTAACTACATAACTCTTGTATTTCTAAATTTGTTACTATAATACCAATTCCATTTTTTTTTTCATTATTTCCCTACCTAACATTACCCACCACTGTCGGAACAACCATGTCCCCAAGGTTGAATTCTAAAAATTTATCTTTAATGGTAGAAGTGTCATGGCTGCTTTGGACCTGCCCTTTTGCCATTGCACCAACACTTGTTGTGGTGGCTCTTATGCTTCCTCTTCCATAGTCGTTTCTCATGGTACAACATCTTCTACAACAAATTGTGGAGCAAGATAAGGCTCATGCAACAAAACTGAACAGTCTTCCTTTAGTGCCACTTTAAGCCTAGAACCTTTTTCCCAAGCCAAAGATTAAACTAGTTTTCTTTACACCTATGCTACCTTCTACTGGAATATGCTTTGCAAGTTGCATGGTTCCCAAAACTCTCAGTGCGTTCTTGACAGATTCCACAAGATAGAGATATTTTAAAGAGTTTTGGTATCTTCATTTCAAATGTTACGCACACAAATGTAGTTAGCCCTAAATTTATCATTCGAAAAAATAATGGAAATTCTTAATGACAAGTAAAAAACACTGAGAGAACACCAAAGTAGTATTCATGAGTAGTGAACAATTCTCACCTCACAAGACTCTTTTATGGGATTAAATTAGACCCAAACCTAAATTCTACTATGGTATTAGAGTTTGTCCTAAATCTGTCATTGGGACACTAGAAAGGATTAATATGAAAGAAAGAAGATTCTTATTGAAATTGATTCATTTGAACAGTACATCAGTCTCTATAAATAGACAACTCTAACCCTAAAATAATAATTACAAAGAGATCTCTAATTCGAACAACCTATAACAACTTCTATTACCTTCTAGTAATACATTTAATATTCTACCAACTTCTAGTAATGCATTTAATATCCTACTGACAACATGGACCTAGCCTCCTATCAATACAACAAGCCCAAAAATATGATGAAGGAGTGGATTGTAAACCAGTTGACTAGAGATAAGGTCAAAGTAGTGTATATAGGTGGAGGTCAACCAACATCTCACAAGCTGGTTTTAATGGTCACGTAGGGCAAAAACCTAAATTCCAAGAGAGAACAGAAGAACAAACCTTGGTTTATTATGTCAAATAAAATATCCTTTAAGTTTAGGTTATATAATTACCAGTGGCATCCTGATATCTGCAGATGAAAGACCTAGGCTCCTTCTCAAGGCTTGCTTATTCTCTACTTTCCCTTGCAGATCAGTTGCATTGTACTGGACTGGAAGAAATGCATCAGTGGCAGGATTCCATGCATCAGTATCAATACCATTAAGAATACCAATGAACTTTCTGAAGTGGGAAGAGAGTGTTGAATGGAGACCATGTCCTCCCTGCATTTTTATTGGCACAACTTTTTTAAGACTGAAAAATTAGGAAGAGCTCTAGTTTAAAGTTAAAGAACGTTGAGAATGAACTATATGTCTCTCTATTGTTTTCTTAATATATAGACAAACAGAAAAATCCTCCTAAAACTAAATGCAAATAATTTCCAAACCATGCCAATTTGCAAATCGGATCAGGTAACTTAGTTCCCTTCTGTTAGACAGGTAATAACAAATTCCAAATGATGATACAAAGACATAGGCTAGAATCCTTCTTTATTATTAGTAGCAGAGCCCGTTTTATTCTTGTTGAGAACAAAATTTACAGAAAGCTTAAGTTGTTAGGTGGACCACACCTGCAATTGAAAGCCACTTGGGCTTGAAAAATGAACAAAATAAAATCTCACCAATCCTTATAGAGGGTTTTTTAAATTAAAGAAAAAACAGTGTGAGGAATATTGTTTGATTTGAGACATAGAAGTAGCAAAATCAAATTCTAAAGACTCAATATGTCATGGTCAAGAACCAACTCCCTTGAAAAACATTACGTGGAGACATCTATACGGTTTTTTTATATCTAAGAATCCTTTTTCCAAACTATCAATTGTCTGTAGAAGGAGAATATAGGAGATGTTATTCTTAATTGTTCTTATGTTTGTACCAACATGTGTTATTGGCTTATTGTTTATATTAATTAATTAAAGACAAAAGGTATTTTGGTAGGACTAGAAAATACATACTGCAATAGAAGAAATAAACCATACCTCTGCAGTTCTCACTTCTTGGGCATAAGTAGGTGAAACTGTTGTGACAATGTTTGAGAAAACAATCCCACCCTGATCATGAAAGAAAATCTATTACTTATATTTACTGAAGATATATAATATGATCGGTAATAATTTTACGACCTTACCTTGACAGAATTAACTCTATCGTGTGCTGAATTGTCCTGCATTTTATCTGATTTGTTTAGATTCTGGCTAACAAGACCACATGAGTCTAACTCTGAGGCTGCTGCAGTCCCCTGATACTCAAAGTTGTGGCATGTAAAGCATATCCTAGCTGAATTTAATCCTTTATGTACAAATATCTCCCAGTACAGAGGAGCCTAGGAAAGAAACAGATGTCATACTATATTAGTAACTAAAAGAGCAAAAATATGCTACAAAGACTTAGACATATCGTACAATAAATGCTGTCTGCCAATCATGGCAATGAATGATATCTGGCTTCTTGCCAGCTTGCAGAAGAAAGTCAAGAGCAGCACGGCTAAAACATGAAAATCGTCTGAAATCATCATGCTCGCCATAAAATTTTCCTCTCCAAAAGAACTTAGAAGGATGCTCGGGCTCAATGAAATAAACAGGAAGACCTGCACAGTCAAAATGAAGTTACTGAACCAGATAAAGACAATCAATCAAACAAAAATATCTAACAGAATACCTTCAATACTGCCAACCCAGATTTTATTTTTGTGTAATTGGCGATCAAAGTATGATTCTATTGGCACGCTCAAAGCCTGAATGAATAATCATATTACTTCAAGTGGTGCAGGATACCAACTACCAAGACTGTATCAACACGTTCAATTATTTTCTTAATGAAATGGCATACCCGTAAATTGCAGACACGATCATATTGCATACAATCATATTTGGGAAGCACAATTTCAACAAGGTGCCCTTTCTTTTGCAGTGCTTTACCTAGACCACTGACAACATCCCCCAAACCACCAACCTGTTCATGAAATAAATTAATTTAAACATTACTAGATGTTAGACAGACTTAAGACAGACTTCCACATAGACAATGACATTATTTCTAGTTGATTTCATGCTACATAATTTAAAGAAAATAAAGATGCTTCTGCCATGCCTCTAAGATTCCAGTAGGTGTTATAATTAAAATCTAGGGACAACACAAAATGAATTCACTAGGATAAAACATAGGGATTAGGGTGCATGAGTGCACCTTAGCTACTGGTGCCATCTCTGCTGCAATATGAATCACATGTAATCCTGGACTATAGATAAAAAATAAGAGATGCATCAGACAGTAAAAGATATATCAAATTGTAATTTACAATTAAAAGTGAATACCTTGTTCCAGAAGTTAAAAGACCAAGAAATGCAGAAATAGCCTCATGTTCATCCTGTTCTTTGTAGGCCATATATGTTTCACTAATACGCCTGTCTCTCCTCCACACCTTTTCTCTCAAAAGACTTGCATCATCTACTGATATTTTCTTTTCTATTGCCCAACCATCAATCAGAAGTAACAGTTGACTCCAAAATTCCCATGGCATATCTTCAACCGGTTCTTCCAGCGCCCTTGTCTTGCTTTGTTCTTTCAGAGTATCAAGTGTATCTTGAAATTCCTTCACTGATTTTTGATATAGCTGAATGTAAGAATTTAACTCTTCATCTGATTTTTTAAGACGCTCATCCAATAGGTTTACCTTTTGTTTCATTAGTTCACTATATTTTTGCAATTGATCAGATGATAGCTTATAGATATTAGCTTCTTCAAGAGATGTTTCCAACTCATCAACCTTCCTCCGAAGATCCTGATTTTGTTGCATCACAATAACAGCTTGATCAGCTTGTTTGGTCGCTTTATCTAGCAATGATTGCAAATTTTCAACCTTACCCAATAAATCCTTGCATTCGAATGTCAGTGTAGAAAGTTTTGATACATCCTCCTGAGAACACAGTTTTGATTCCAAGTCTTTTAGGGCTGATTCCAAAGATGATCGTTCCTTTTCCAATGCCACCAAACGTTCATCATTATTCTTGACAACACTAAACTGTGTTTTAAATGATTCTAAAGTATTCTTCAAAGATGCATTTTCTGTCCTTAATGAATTAAGCTCCTCAGTAAGGGGGTGAATAATACCCTTATTACTGAGAGGGTTTGCATCCCTCAAATCTCCGTTTTGAAGGCCACCCAATTCTTCATATCTTGCTTCAGTGACTCCCTTTTCGGCCAACTCATCACGAAGTTTTTCTAACTGCTGCTCCAATAGTTCCACGTGTATTTTTTCTTGGGCGGCAACTTTAATTTGCGCATCAGTCTCAGCCAATCTCGTCTCTAAGTCATTGATTTCTCCTCGCAATGCATCCTTCTCAGCAAGAATCATTTCAAGATTTTCAAGTGCACGAACTCTAGCCTGATTTAAAAGAAGAATGTCTGCATGAAGAATATAAAATTCTTAATGATTAATGGGGAAACAAGATATTGAACAAAAAGTAAAAATATGAGAAAAAAAATCCATAATTATTCCAAAAAGATATCTTACTTTTCTCTGCATTTCTTATCATGCCCAGCAAATCCTCAAGTTGCTTACCAGACACCGGTTCAGCCTGCTCTGCTCCATTTATGTTCATGGCCTATTTCATAATAGAATAATAAGTTGTTACTTGTATATGTTTTAACCTCTCCATTTTCATGATATAGGTACCATAATTATATATGTGCAAAAGAACATTCATATCCCCTATTATTGTATTACAAGTTCGTTTAACATTAAAATTCAATAAGAAACGAAAACATAAGAACGTTGGAAGCGTTGCAAAGTGAACAGGTACAAACTGCTTTAGTTACAAAAGCTAAATTACATGTCTATAGATAATGAAAGAAATTAAACCCAAAAGAATGTTGGTCTTTCTCTTGATATTCAAATCTTGTTCTTTTGCCATAGGTCATTCCCACTAAAGGCAACCCTAATCACAGGCAAACCTAATCACGTTGAGAAATTTAAATAAATAAATAGAAAATGAATAAGAAACTCAGATAAATTACCAAACTACGATCTCAACTGTTTTAATCATCAATGCCCACTTCTTAACAAACGTATTCTGACAAAAACTTCCTTCAACCAAGATTCAATTCTTTCTTCTGCATATCGGCATCACTCTATTCTTGTCCGACATCTATGCTTCATACATGCATTGCAAATTTGGCTACTAATTTTTCTTTAAGAAATTTTAAATATATAGCTAAAGAAGCTTTCAGGAAACATTCAAGGAAGCTAAATTTCTCTATCACTGTGCATAACTTCCGAACATTTGATTAGAGAGAAATTCTATCATATCATACATTAAGGTATTAAGGTATCTCCTTCCTAATGTATTCTTTTTCTTTATTCATTTTCTTGTCTAGCCTTTTCATTTTCTTGTCTAGCCTTGACCAACGGCACCATTCATACAAAGAAAATATAGTATAGGAGATACCAAAGGCGCATCGTTGTTGAATGAAACCTCTGAATCGTCTTCCTCATCTTGATTTTGACGGAGACCTACCTCAGTGGAAGGCTTGATCTGTTGCCTCTTATGTTGCAAACTGCTTAATACAATACATACAATAGAACTCCGCATTGAATTTCAAACCGCAAAGAATCTGAATAAGGATTGAACAAGATTAAGAATCAACGATTGATACCTGAAAGTGTTGCGGTGTCGCATCTTGCAAGAAGCCGGAAACGAAACTCGCACTATCCTACCATTGCCGTTAGAGTGGTTAACGAAGTTGAAACCACTCAGGTTCCAGCATACGAAACAGGTTCTCAGCTTCGACGCCATTTCTCATTCAATCTCTCTGCGTTACTATCATAACAAGAACTCGTGACAGAAGGAGGGGAGCAACGGTTTTCTTCTTATAAGAAGCTTTTTAGTTCAGTTGCTTTGGTTGGGCCTTAGCGCAAATAGAAGGAAGAAAATGCCTCATGAGACCTGATTCTCTGTTTTTCTGGAACTTCACCTATTCAGCGAGTCAGCAAATCAAGATCATTGAATGTAATCAGACGGTTCAGAAGCATAAATCATATACTAGCATTTAACATTCTGATTTGATAAGTGGAAGAACAGGTGAAACCTCTGACCTAGACGATTAACACTCTACACATACCACTTTTTTTTTCTCAGCTGAAGAAATGGAATCTTGTTTATGTGAAGGGAAAAAGGCTACTGTCATATGTCCAGGGTTTTATGAATTAAAAATTAAAGCCACTGTGACCTTAATTATTCAGACAATTAATTATCTCAAAATTAGTTAATTAGTTATTTGTTTTTTGTTTAGTGATGCTTCCCGCCCCCTTCTAGTGCACCTTTCCGTAAAGATCCATTTTCTTTTGTTTATTCCACTAATTAAATAACTAAAATAAAAGTATATAAGATCTATTCCGCGTTTTCTCGTAAAATCTTTAAAAAATATGAAGAAATTAATAAAAATTACTTTACCAAAAATTAAAATTAGTTTATTGATAAGTCTAAAATAAAAGATCATGTTTTTATAAATTAACTTACTAATATGTTTATGTTTTTATAAAAGAGAAAGTATGATATTGTTTCTGAATAGCAAGATGCATAGCTCATTATTGCAGACCGTAAACGTCAAATGAATCACCAATTCTATACTTTCAAAGTTTGTCATGATCATAAGGATGGAAAGGAAGTTAACTTATCTAGCAGCAAACTAAAATTTCATTTTATGTTCATATTTTAATTAGAGTAGATTAATATGCCGAAAGATTAATAATAGGAAATCGAATATATAAAAAAATATTACAATATTTGTTCTTTTTTTAATATGATAAAAACTTAGTTGTACATATTTGTTTGATACTGATTTGACAAGTTAGAGATAAGTTTAAAATAAAAATATAAACAAAAACAAATTTCAAAAATTTAAATATTCATATTTAAAGTATACTAATATACCGTGCATACTTTGAGTTCAATTTATTTATGAAACTTATAATATACAATTTTGGGTTTAAGAAATTTAACTTTTTATTTGTGTGTTATCATCAAACAATCTCTTTGAATTATATTGAGTTGTATTGATAATGTACACTTTTTATGTATTCCATTATAGAACTTGTGAGTGAGATATTTATGATGAAGACATTTATATTGTATGGCAGAGTTTGTAAGATAGTAATGGTGAGATATTAATTTGTTCAACTAAAAATATAAAAATATCTATGGTGAAGCTTATGTCATTATGTAAGTATTGTGTTAATGATAAGAGAAACCTTAATAAAGCTAATACGTTGATTGTTTTACCAAAAATTACTCTATTACCATTATCAAATATTTCATCTTAATAACATAATTATACAAATAATAACATAATCATAAAAAGTTGATACACTATTGTACATATCATGTAAAATAGTAGAAGAGAATTGTACTGATCAGGGATCAAACTTCATATAGGTCAGTCTCGAGTCTTAAGGTTAACCGGTTGTAAGGAAAAACAAATCTAACAAAATTTATAAGATTACTATGGTAAATGAGATTAAAAGGTAATTGGGTCGTTATTAAATCATCATTAAGGTAAAAGTTCATCTAAGGGTCTATAAATATGATGTGTAGTGAGGGAGTTAATACTTTTGAATCTACTACATTTCTTGAACTTTGTCCTAATCGAACACTAACTTGAGCATCAAAGTATCTTTGGTAGGTAACGGACTGGACTAACCGAACAACAAAGGAGGGAGACGTGAAGAAAGGTGTAAGTAAGGACAAGTGTGACAAGGAGGAGAAAGCGAGTGTTAGTCTATCCTTAGCCCTACAAGAAAATTTTGACGTCAACCGTTGGACCAAGTGAACAAAAAAATACACATATAGTGACCATCAGGAACATGACGAGCAATGTAGTTTTTGAGGTAGCATATGAAGAGCAGCATGTAGACAAATGGAGATGATAAAATGAGACTAGGCGAGGGCCCCCCATTTCATTAGATACATTCCTCTTAACACCACCTGATCGTGTGTTTTAGACGAGGTGCTCAATGTTGAACTTATATCCCCTCCCAGAAAAGTCATGACCCCACTGAATGTTGACGAAAGTAAGTGTTGTCAATACCACCACAACCCAGGGCACAATAAGGAGGAGTGCACGACGTTGAGAGATAAGATTGAAGAACTTATCCAAGTTGGACACTTAAAGAAGTTTGTAAGTACAAGACGAAGCCCCCAACGCACCCGAGAAGAGTCGCGAAGGGAGTAAAGAGATAGTAGACCACGAGAACGACCTCAACCAACATGCAGCATGAGTCGCAACCAATCGAGAAGCCGAAGGAGGCATAATACACACCATATCTAACAGTTTTGCTAGGGGTGGTCCTACTTCGTCAACCTATAAGCAACACATTTAAATGTTGTGATCGGTTAACATGGTGGAAAGGCCCAGAAGAAGAATTTTGGCCATAACCTTTACGGATGCCAACTTTAAAGCTCTTGATCCTGACCAGGATGACCTCATGGTCATATCGGTTGAACTAGCTATGAAGTTTCTCCCTGACAGATAAGACATAGTAATGATACATATGGACTAGAAAATAGCAAGAGAGTGCTATGTAGTGAGATTAAAGGTCAACCCCCCTTTTACCCCTCTTGAAACAAGAAAGAGGTGGTCGTGATGGTGGATTTAAACCCTCGATCAAACACTAAAGATTGAATTGAACCAATTGAAAAAATAGTTGCACTAAGAAGCCTCGACCAATGCACTAGGGTTGACAATGACTTAACACAAGAACAACATGATCTTCTAACCAAGGTGTTGGAAAGAAACAAGGATTTGTTAGCATGGACATCTTTATATATGTTTGGTATGCACCTGAGCGTCATGTCTCATAAGTTATAATTCGTAGGGGCGCTCGACCTATGGCACAGAGAAAGAGGAAATTAAGAGAAGAAAGAAAAAAATTGCCTAGACAAAAGTAAATAAGCTACTACAAGTGGGATTTATCAAAGAAATCAAGTACACCATATGGTTGGCGAACATTGTACTGGTGAAAATCTGAGTGGTCAATGTCGCATGTACACTAATTTTACAAATCTTAATAAAGCATGTCTCAAAGATGTTTACCCCTTACCCAAAATCAATCAATTAGTGGACGACGAAGCCTTAGGTTATACCATGTTAAGCTTATTGAATACCTATTCTGACTATAATCATATTCCTATGTTCCATCCGAACAAAGACAAAACGGGTTTCATAACCGAAAGCGCGAAATATTTCTACAAAATTATGCTATTTGAACTAAAAAACACAAGGGCCACTTACCGTTAATGGATAAGATCTTTCGTGAGCAAATTGCCATGAACATAGATGTATGTGTAGAAGACATGGTTGTAAAATCCAATTCCATGATGGCTCATGTGCAAGACTTGTAAGAAATTTTCCAACAAATTAGATGATACAACATGCGCCTAAATCAACTTAAGTATGTGTTCAGAGTTAATGGGGGTAAATTCTTGGATTTCATGTTATCCAATTGGGGCATCAAAGCTAATCTAGATAAGTGTAAGGCAGTAATGGAAATTAGGAGTCCAAAAACGCTCAAAGAAGTTTAGAGGCTAGTGGGAACATTGATGTCTTTGGCCCAATTCATCCCACAAATAATTGAACATATATGGCCCATAGTAAAGACCATGAAGAAGTCCACGACTTAGAAATGGCCCAATAAGTGTGAAGAATCCTTTTTTGAGATAAAACAAGCCCTAGCTAAGTCGTTCATCCTATGCAAACCCACCAACGACAAGAGCCTCCTATAGTACCTCTCGGTAGCTTAGGAAGCCATAATCAATGCTCTATTACAAGGCGACTCGCCCCAACAATCTATATATTTCATCAGCGATGTGCTACAAGAATCAAAAATTCGATATCAATACATAGACAATAGTGGCACTAGCCTTGGTCACTACCGGCACAAGGCTTAGGCCATATTTCCAAAGTCACCCGATAATAATAAAGACTGATTACCCGATCGCTAAGATTCTGAGACAACCAGAACTAGTTGAGCAAATGATAATTGGGGTAGTTGAACTATCTGAATATGGATTGAAGTTCAAACCCAGAGGAATCATCCTTCTTCAATAGTTTGCTGATTTTGCAACTGAGTTATTAAGTAATGAACCCGAGGTTTGGACATTTTTATAGATGGATCGTCAAGACAAAAAGGAACTAGCAATGGCTTTCGAAATCAAGGTGTAACAACCAGGTTGAGTATGAAACACTCATAGTAGGGTTATGTCAAGCCAAGGACATGGGGGCAACTAGAGTAGTGTGGAAGAACGATTCATAGTTAGTCGTTGGCCAGTTACTGAAGACTTCCAAGTGAAGGATGAATCTTTATTTCAACATCATCATGCACTTAAGAAAATGCTAGAGGAATTTAATGAAGTTAAGATCAAATATGTGCCGAGAGAGTGGAACACTAGAGTTGACAACTTGTCAAAAATAGTAAGCAGTAAAAAGGGAAGCCAATTTAACATAATCATTTGGTTGACCCTCTCTCATCCGAAAATAACATGCAAAGTATGTGTGAGTGTCGAAAAAATACTCTTAAGATTGGAGGATGGTAAAGTCAAAGCCAATATTCAAAATCTTCTAGAATGTGAACCTGTGAAACCAACAGAAGTTAGTCATGTCGCATGATTCATGATGATCGGGGAGGAATTGTACCAATGGGGCTTTTCCAGGCCCTTGTTAAAATGTCTGTCGACAAACTAAGTTGAGTATGTCATGAGGAAAATACATGATGGTGCTTGAGGCATGCACTCTTGACAATGCACAATGGTCGATTGAGTGTTGAAAGCGAGTTATCCACGTCTGCATTACTTCGAGGAGTATCTCACTTTGGGGAAATGGTTTGGCCACCTAGCTACGAAGCTAATATGTTATCCCCTATATTGGAGCTTGTCGAACGGTCGCTTCGGAAAGTAGAAGACCCCTCCCAATCGGAATGCAAACTCAAAATCGACGAAGACGTGTCATTTGGATACCCCATTGCTTCCCCACCTAAAAGCCCATTAGACGTTGAAGCGCTGATCATACTAGTCATTATTACCTTATTAAGAATTGTTCAACATGAAGAAGCTTTGAAGAAGAATATGGAGTGTCAAATGAAGGGAGACTCATGCTTATTTATAAGGAGGACCTAGGTCAGTTATAATATCCCAACCATTGGATTAACTTTGATCCAACGATCCAAAATTAATAATGTCTTATATCACTTGATAAGAACAATTTACAAGGCGACACGACCTTTCAAAAAGAAAAGCTAATGGTTCAAGCGGAAGGATTAAAGTGTCTCAAAGTTTGAAAGAGTCATAACAGTTTGAAGAAAAACCCCTTTCTTGGTTGGGTTGGGCAAGGGAATTAGATTCTTGATCCTGCGCGTGTTGAGACAATCGTCTTAAAACAAAGCTCTCACATCTCGAGCAGGGAGGCTAGTGTACATATCACGTGAAATAGTATAAGAGAATTAAATTGATCCGGGTTCATACTTCATATCGTTCGGCCCCAAGCCTTATGGCCGACTGGTTGTAAATAAAGACAAATTTGACAATTGGTTTTTGAATTACTATGCTAAATGAGATTGAAAGGTAATTGGGTCGTTATTAGACCATTGTGAAGGTAAAAATGCATTCAATGACCTATAAATATGATTTGTATGTGAGACATTTAATACCTTTTAATTTGTTATATTTATTAAACTTTGTCCTAATCGAACACTGACTTAAGCATCGGAGTACCTTGGACAGGTAATCGACTGAATAAACCAAATAATAAAGGAAAGAGACATGAAGAAAGGTGTAAGCAATGACAAATGTGATAGGGAGGACAAAGTGAATATTAATGTAGCATTAGCCCCACAAGAACAACTAGTGATCTCTTCTGATATTGTTGGTATATGATTCACTTTTCCTATACAAGTTTTTTTTCTTTTAAAATTTTAGAAATTTGCTTTTCAAAATTTTATTTATTTGACTAACAGATTATTTAGTTCATGATTAGACTTTAAATTCTTATTACTATTTTGTTTAACAAATCTTTGAATTATGAATTTATGAGAATTGTTTGTTGTCTTGTTTTTTTCTTAGACCTTATAATAAATACAAATTACAATGTATATCTTATAAGTGTTTATTTATTGGTTATGCAAGTTCTTACAAAGGTTATAAGTCTTTGTATGGTGGTTGATTATATATCTTCAATATGTTATATTTAATAAGTTGAAATATGTATAGCGTGTCCATGTATGTCCCACTAATTAGTATAGTAGGGAAGCGTGTGAGGGATGTACCTGGACACGTGCATAGCGGGAGAGGATGTTGCTCAAGTTAAGGCGCAATTATCAAAGGAAGATAGGGAGAAAAGAGGATGGACCCAACTTGGTGTGGATGGATGCGTATACCCCGGCCTAGTGTCCGTGTACACCTTGGCCCAGTATCCATGTACACCTCGGCCATTGTGGGCAATGTGCGTTCCATGGCCCAACAAGGCAGCATGCACATCCTGGCCTAAAGGGTCGGGTACATCTCGGCCTAAGGGGCCTGGTACATCATGGACTGGCAGCGCAGAGGGGCAGATCTTTCCAGTGATGGCAGAGATAACATACAGGTCCAAGAATTCAAAGGCTCAACATCAATGAGAATTTGAAAATGTTACCGATAAGGTCTGAGGCAGTTATGACATTCATTAGATTCCTTAGTGCTTAATGAAAGAAGAAAACTGCCCTGTAGGTAATAAAGTAGGGAGTGATGTCAGGTAATATAAGAGATGATTCAATGACTGACAGGGGGTATCTAATCTTGAACTCATATAGTGCATAAATAATATTGGGTTATTTCTGACTTAAGCATCAGAGTGCTTGCAGGTACCCCCACTCCTAGCGGTGGATCAGAGTCAGTGATAAGGAAAGGAGACAAGGAGAAAGAAGGCTGAAGGCTCTTGAGATCGTTTGGTTCCAACCATACAAGAACAAAATATTTTTTTAATTACTTTTTCACCTCATTTAAATATTTTCCTTTTCTTTTTCATTGAATGCTTACCCACCATTACCATCGTCTCTTTGCAATTCTATTACAAATACTACATCACCGTCATTTTTATATAGGTTTAATTTGTCCTTCTTCCTAATGTTATTAATCTTTTCAATGAACAATTTCTTACATCTAATGCATCTCAAGTTCATGTATCTCTCTCACCTTGTCACTTTCATTTCTCCTCCTCATAGACAGTAGCGGAACTTGGACAAAAAATATAGGGGTGCCAAATTAGATTTGTTATATATAATTTGTTTTTACTTAGAAAAAAAATGCTCTTCATCGTTTCTCTTCATTTCCTCTGCTTAAAACAAGCACACATAATAGTAGAATTCAAAAAAAATATTACTATCATTCACTATTATATCATGATACCAAACCATGAATACCATTTTAGATAAGAATTTTTTTTCATCTTTATCACATACCTTCCTCTTTAAAAAAAAGAATCAATTTTTTTATCATAATCTTTCTAATATAAATTTATCACCCCTCGCCTATCTAGAAAAAATAAAATTTATATTCACAAATCACAATTATCATAGTGCAAAACATAACAAAACTCATACCACTTTAATTAAATAAGCAACATGGTATAAATTCAAAACTTAAAAAAAATTACCATAGGCAACGAAAAACACAAAATCCCTAAAATTTGGGAAAAATTATAATTAGGGTTCATACCAATCTCATAAAAGAATCCCAAAAATCATAATTAGGATTTATATTAATTTGAGATAAACTTAATTTGGGAGAAACATCTTAAAAAGAATAATAAATTTAATATACATAAATCATAATAAGATACTAACCTTGATATGTGAGAAATCATGCAAGAATGTATACTTCAATCTCAATCTGTGTCTCTCAACCTCTATTTTTCAATCTATCTCTTTGTATTTATTTCTTTTCATACACTTTCATGATAATTTATATGGTGGAAAGATCTTATAGCCAGAAATAAAAATCCTAATCTTTTTTTATAAAGCAATATCTCCATTAAATTTTTTTATTTTATCTCTTATTATAATTTTTTGTACTATAAACTTAATATAAATAATATATAAATATAATTTTGAAAAATATATAAATATATATAAAAAAATTCAAAAAAAAAATAATTGGGGGAGCCGTGGCTCCCCTATGTCACAATGTAGTTCCGTCCCTGCTCATAGATCACCACCAAATTTCTTCCCATGCAAGAATTGGAAAAATTACACCATTTTCTTCCTATAGAAATCAAATTTATGAATGTTGGCACTTTTCTTTTAAATCAAATCAAATATATAAGAAATCTCTTACAAAAGACTAAGATAGATAAAGATCGATTCTTATTCTTTCTTATGACACCTCATTGCAAACTCATTACATTATTTTAATGACTTTACTATCTAAGGTAAGTTATTGATGCTCTTTATCTTACACGATCAAAATTGAGTTATGTTACAAATAAAATTTGTTATCATATTTGTATCGTAGATTAATGGATTGACACCTTTACTAAAAATTTTTTCTATTGGTGGTTCCAAACTTAATGTTATATGTAATTTTAATTTTAAAACTCATTTTGTTTTAGAGAGACATGGAACAATGATTAAAGGTTTTGAGCAATTGTAAGTTTTATACGACTAGTACTTTCTTTATTAACAAATTTATATATAAAGTAGCAAAAATATAGGCATTATTTTATCTGTGTTCGTATTTTTTTAAATTTTATAAAATTTTGAATTAGAACGAATAATAAATAAGTAATTAATTTTTAAAATAGTTGTTAAATGTAAAATTAAAAAAATAAAATATGTATATAATTTTTTTTTTAAATAATTATTAAAGAAAAAAGAAATTTTTAAAATAACAATTAAAAATAAACTATTTATAAAATAATTAATTTTTAAAATAATAGTTAAAGATAAAATTGAAATATTGAAATATGGATAAAAAAAATATATCTTCTTCTTATATATTGTTATAAATAACTAAATCTTTTCTAAAGAGAAGTAATTTCAAATAATTAAATACAATTTCCTTTTCTCTCTTTTGAGTCGCTTTTCGAATTTTGGTTTTTTTTTTCTGCCTCTTCTTAACATTTGTTATTCATTACTAAAAAGATTATATGTAAGTAAAAAGTCATCTTAAATTTTGATGGACTAGTAAAATATTAAACTTAATGTATCCGTATTGTTGATGTAGTAATGAATATATTAATTTTAATCACGAATTCATAATTCTAGAGAATTATTTGATTAATGCAGATCTTAAAAAATATGGTATAGGTGTCAAATTTTTGTATTTAAGTGTATTTAAATTTGAGAAGACTAATTATATAAAATTTAATAAAATTAAAAAAACACACTCTTATTTATATATTGATTTTTATTTGTGTAATGGCCACTAATGAATAAGGAAGTTACGTCACAGTATTTAATAAATTAAAGATATTATAAAAAAAACATGATTTATAAATTATTTCCCAATTATGTCCATTCAAAAAATAAAAACTCCATATAAATACATTCACAAATATTTATTTGATTTCAAATTGATTTTCTTTAAAATACATAAAATATAATTTAAAAATACTAAAAGCAAATGTAAGACTAGAAAAAAAAAATCAATAAACAAGAATATTTAAATTGAACCATACCGAACCCAGTGTATCTCTCGATTGCATTTACATATAATTTTTCATTTCTTTATGTAAATACATTGATAAAAATTACTAAGTAGTTATTTTTAATAGTTAAAATTCTAAATCATGTTACTAAACATCAATTTGGTAAAAAGATTTTATTTTAAGATTGATAAAGTATAATATTTAACAAGTCAAATTCTATATTTAACAAGTATAATATTTAACAACATTCACTCAACAAGTTAATTTCAAATTTTTTTTCCATTGCTCTATCTTACCAACTGTAAATAACTCATTAAACAAATTTGATCAAGTAATTTTTCTATTTTTCTTTACCTCGATTTAATTTAGCCAAAAGGTGTTTGTTCAACAGTTTTGATGTAAAGATCTTCTTAATATTTTTTTCTAAAAACTTATTTTTATCATATTTGTTGAGGAAAATACATTCACTCAATATATTTTTTCTAAACACTTATTGTTCTTTTGGCTTTTATTATTGAATCCTGATATATTTTTTCTTTACTTCCTTGGATCTCAATTTTCCGGTCTTAATTTGTTTATAATTATTTATTAAGTCAAATTGGCAATCAATTATTCTGTGAAATTGTTGACTAACCATTGTAATATTGACGTAGATAAAAATAGTTTGCTATCTATATCAATATTTTAATTGTTTTCGGAAAAATACTTGTATGTACTCAAATTTAACTAATTTAAACTTATTCAAAATTATGACTTTAAAAATAACTGTATGTCCAAATCTGAGCATCATTTTCCAATAAATATGATTGTGGGTAACTTTGAAAAATATAGCACTTTTTATCTGGAAACTAATAAAATTAGATAAACTTAATTAACATTTAATCAATGTACAATTAGGTAATTTTTGTTTATATTAGAGTTTAAAAAATATATACGAACAGTTAGATAACTGTTCACCTTCTAATTTCTCAAGACAAAAAGAAAATGAAGAGATAAAATTGAATAAACTCGAACAAATATTAGAAATAGAATACTAATTAAGTATAAAAAAAAAAAGCTAAGAGAATGGTATAGTCTTTAATAATTGTCACGTTAATTTATTAAAGAAAGATTAATATTAATATTGAAGGAACTTTTTCTTTTTACTCTGTAAATTTAAAACATAATAGTTCCTTCCTTCAAAATTAATTTTAACGTTAATAAACACATGGGGTTATTATTAAGTATTAGTATTTGTACTATACGTCCCATACGTATATAAAACACCATCGGTCGAACGGCCTTGTAAATAAAACGCATAGGACCATCGGGCACTTGGTTCAACAAGCAAGCCATACGGCAACTATAAAAGCCCATCGGTCGCACGGCCTGGTGAACAAGTCGTTAGACCATCGGTCACACGGTTATACAAATAAGTCATTATACCGTCAGAAGCAATCGATTGATCGGTTTCACAACCCATCGGTCCATCAATAACACCCCCACAAGTGATATTCTGATCACTAATGGTACATCGGTCGATCGGACCCGCACGGAAAGAACCTATCATGACAAAAGGTAATGAGTTGATCGACCATCAGCTCGGTCGGTCGAGTAATCCCTCTACATGCATTCGCTGGTCCATGAGCCACACATGGATTGATCGCTTGTTAAAAACAGGACATAATCAATCCAGTCAAGCGACCATCGGTTGCACGGTTAAATAACTTAAGTCGAATTAATTAACATTAAACGAGTCAGTAATCTTGATTAAAGAGTCATTGGACCGTGATTAAGGAACCCTAATTACAGGCCCACGCCGAAAACTATAAATAGGGCCCAAAGGTAGGTTGGTGAGGATCTTAATTGCGCATTTATTACAGCAGATATACTGATATACCGATCGGTCCATTACTGACTTAAGCATCGGAGCCTTTTAGACAGGTATCCCGATCGTCGTCACAACCAATCGAGCTAAGGAGTGGATTTTGCTGGAGAAGTTACAGCTATAGCGAGGAGTGGAGCAAGTTTGGAGAGGTTCTCTAAGTAGGCTCTTGGTCCCTACCCCGAAATAGTATTCAATCGCCTAAGTCAGAGTTCAAACAAAATTAATGAAATTAAAATTTGTTTACTAAAACTATCATTTATTTATTATATCAATACTTATTATCCTAAATTAATTATTTATCTAAAGATTAATAAACAAAATTTGTTCAAATTTCATTTTGCCCAATAGTAATTATCTTATTCACAATTAATAGTCATCTAATTATATTCAAATAACTTCATGGCTACATCAAATTATTTTCTAAATATTGGGAGTGGAATTAAAAAATGAAGAAAAGAATGCGTAATTAAAATAACCGTAAATAAGTTTCTTAAATAAATGAAGGTACCAACATCTTAGACTCTCCCACAAAAAAACTTAAAAAAACTTAGCATAATCTATAGGCTAAACTTCTTCAATAGATAAGCTAACCTAAGATTTTCATAAAGTTTATTTAATACAACAATTTTTGTTGGGTTTAATTATCTGATTACTCAATCCAATCCAAGACAAGACAAATAAATTGGATTGAATTTCATTTATGGTCGAGTCAAATCCCACATAATCCAAATTAATTCACTGTTATGCAAGGTTGAGTAACGGGTTCATTTTGTTTAGCCCAACTTTTTCGAAAAGAAAATAAATAAAAAAGAAAAGAAAAAACCTTCATATCTTCTCCCAGTGTTTTTCTTTCTACACTCCATTTATATCTTGGGTTAACATTTTTACTATCTGCACTCCCTTGTTTTCTTTTTGAACTCCTTGTATACTTTGGGCGAACAACCTAATCCATTTGGTTTAATATTTGCACTCCTGTTTTTTGTTTTCAACCCTTTATATTTTGGGCTATTAGTTCTGACTTGTTTTCCCTTCTTCACCCTCCTATTTCTCTATTTACACATCCTACCTACCCCTTAATTCCTTTCCACTGACGTGTTGAGACATGTTACTCCTTTCTCTCTTCTCTTAATTAATAACCAATTTGTTTGTTTTTTTCTTCTTATTCTCACACGCGTCTCAAAAAAATACAGAGATCACACGCACCTACTACTACACACATATATATTGTATGGGCGATCGGTTGGTCGATGTCGATCGGCTGGGGAGCTTTCATTATTTTACTAAAAGTTGAGATATTAGACATATGAAAATATGTGCAAAGTTGATCTATCATGTAGCAATTATTTTAGAGATTATGAAAATATGTGCAAGATCAACCTAACAACCATAAGCTGATCATGCGGCGATCCAATTACGTGGCAATCACTCTTGGAATTATGAAAATATGTGTAACAGCAAAGGTCATTGGTCGTGTCTGCGTAGCAACGACACATAGGAGACATGTCAAGCGGTGGCTGGAGCAAGTAAACAACTTCGCCGTAGTTATTGTAAAACAGGTTTGTAATCAGGTTTAAAATGCAATTGGGCAAGACCCATACAGAAAATTATAAATAGAAGTCAAATGTACGGTTGTTGGAGCTTTTTTTCTCTTGCATTTATTACAATGTTAATTGTTAACATCAATCGAACTATTGCGTAAGCATTAAAGCCTCTTTAGCAGGTGCACCGATCAGTAAGAGAACCGAATAAGCGACAAAAAACGAAGAACGGACGATTGAAATGAAAACTTAAAGACTAAACAAAATTGTTTAAGTATACGTTAGGTTCCTACACACCGGAAACAATAATAATTTCTAAGTTTAATTAGAATTGTTTTTTTAAATTATTTAACAAATAATTAACTCCGATAAAGATGTTTGAATCTGATATACTGTTTTAAAATCTCGAAGAAATTTGCATTTTTCAATTTTTTACACTTTGTAAATTCAAATTCATATTTTATATTATTAATCAAGGATTAAATTTTGAATTTATATTTATAATAATAATAATACATAATACAAAATAATTTTGATTAACTTTGAATTAATATTCATTTTTTCTTTTTAAAAACATATTTTAAATCATTTGAAATCATTTCTGTAGTTTTTATTTCTCTTATTAGTAATAATATATTATTATTTTTATTCATATTCTATTGTATACTGTAACGTCCCATTTAATTACTAAACCAAATTAAAAGGAACGTCACGTAGAATAGTATGTTAATCGGTCCTGGAGTACAATCACAACTCCGTACAGTAACCAAGGCACACCACGATGTCAACATAAAACCTAGAGGAATAACGACAAAGTTTTCAAAAAAAGAAGCCCAAAGGCCAGAGAATACATGGGCCATTGCCCTAAAAGAAAAGTCCAATCAGCACAAGAAGTCCAGCCCAGGAAGACTATGCAGCGGATTCATCTCTCCCTTGTTGACCACGATTTCCTCTCGCATCTTCTCCCATCAATAAATTGATGATCATCGCAAAAGTAGAAGAACAACATACAAGCAATCAAACAAGCAAAGGGTAAGCTAGAGCCAAAAAGATTTTCATCATGCAATCAGGTATACTTTCACAATCTAATATACATACAACACCCAAGCATGTTATGACTTTCAAATCAATACACTAAGACTCGACTCATCCGGATACATATAACCTGGTCGGATTCAGCGGATGCTTGCACTTGTGGTGGATACCTCTGCTCACCCCCGAGCTATGTGTTACAATGAATCAATTTTCCTCACACACAAGGTTAGCCCTTAATGAGTTTCAGGCCTCCTGCTACTCTCACAACAGGAGTCAGTCCGCTCTAAGTGAGACTAACTGACTCTTTAGAGTGTCAGGATGTGATCCTTACCTTGAATCCTTACCAAGTTATATAGATGGGGCACCACCATGGACACCCACTAACAGGGGCCATGGAATTACGTCTCGACCACTGAAGCACGACCCTGAAATCTCACCTAGAGATTCCAAGGAATTACATACTGACCACATACTATACATATTCAAACAAACAGTAATATTTATCATGCTTATAAATCTCATGCCAACCTTTATAATCCATCCTCATACATGTTCCATGTTGAATCCATTCCAAATCATCCTTCCCAATTCATGAATATAGAAGTGTAATTCATACCGACACCATGCCACTTTGATTACCAACCATCTCATACAAGTCACATGCCAAGGTCATGTTAAACTTATCAATCACAGACCATAAACCATTCTACTCATACCCATTCACCAAATTCATGTTTTTAAAAGTAGTTGAATCAATCCACAAGTTCAAGTTAAAGTAAGGAATTAAAATTCTGCAGCAATTCTCGCTTAAGCTAGATTGGTCTCGCTTAAGCTAGACTGGTCTCGCTTAAGCAAGACTGGTCTCGCTTAAGCTAGACTGGTCTCGCTTAAGCTAGACTGATCTCGCTTAAGCTAGAAATTCTCGCTTAAGCTAAAATCCCTCGCTTAAGCTAAACTGACAGCTTTTTAATGGTTTCAACATGTAAAAACACAAAATCCCAAAGAGCAAAAATTTAAGAAAACACATGCACGTTGTATAAAATGTTGGCATCATATTTCATGCTTTAAAAGAGTAAACAAATCAATCATGGGAGCATACAAACATTTAACAACTGTCAATCTCGCTCAAGTTAAGGAGCTCTCGCTCAGGCAATAGGGTCTCTCGCTCAAGCGAAAAACTTTCGCTTAAGCGAGATTGAAAACAAAGAGTACTTCGAGTTCTCGCTCAAGCGAGAGGCCTTCGCTCAGGCGAGCACTCGAAACTAAAAGGCGGCGAGTTACTGCCATTCTTGCTTAGGCGAGAGCTCCTCGCTTAGGCGAAAGCTTCCCGTTTGGGCGAGAAACAGCTCGCTTAGGCGAGCATAGCAGATCTCACCTGCTCTCACACATGCAAAGCCAAAAATCCATCTAGAAATAATACACCGATTATTTTCACACCATCAAAAGCACATCAAATTATCAAGAGCACCCAACAGAAACAAAAAAAGACACATTATTTATAAAAGCATGAAAAATCCTAGCTTCCCTCACCTGGACAGATGCTAGTGGAAAGCACAGGCACCTACGGCAACGAACCCAACAACTTCAGGGGCATACTCAAGAGGTGGAGCAGAGAATGAGGTTGAGCTGACTTGAATCTGAATGAGCTTCGAGTCCTAGCAGAACACTGTTTGAGGGGAAAAGAGGAGTAAGATGGCTGATTTTGCAAAGTGGACAAAACATGAGAGGTTATGCTGGTTTAGGGGTTTTGGGATGCCCTATGGGCCAGCCTTAGGCCCAACTGACTAAGAGAGACCCTTAAATTTTAGGACAAAATTGAAGTGGGTCTTACATATACATGTCTTAAATTAATGTTGACAATGTATTTAAATATTTAATAATTATATTATGCATTATTTTAAATTTACTACTTGAATATAATATTTTTATTTCCATTAACTATACTAGATAATTATCAATTATGTTGAAAAAAAGTTCAAACAATCGATTATGCGCGTAGACATAACTAATTATGTCTTTTTACTTTAGAATTGATTGTACTTGATGAGAAAATCAATTATGCACATGCCCAAAATCGATTCTGATTGTGTTGTGGACCTAGTGTCTTTCGTTAACCATAGATACTTATATTTTGATGTTTCATGTAAATAGATTATGACTTAATAATGTATAACGTTTATGTGCCTGAAGCATATCAGAAGGTGCACATTACAAATGCAATTAATTATGCTGAAAAATAACTCACGTTATAATCAATTAGATTACAGTATCTAACGTAGCGAGATTGATCGTGTATATAACATGATAAATTATATCACAAATATTTTATTTTTGTTATATAATACTAGCATAAACATATGCGTATCGCGCCTGTGTATGCATCTTTTAAATATGTATGATATTATATTAGTAGGTGATGATATTATAATGTTATTAAATTAATATATAAAATAAAATTATATTTATTAAAAATAAAGTGAAATATATCAGAAAATATGAGAGAATAACTGTTGATAAATATGATAAATAAAGAAGAAAAGAAAAAGGAGAGATAAACAATTTTATAAAAACTTTGTAAAAATAACGGTCAATTTTAAAAAAATTAATAAATAATTATATTTTAAAGGGTAAATTTGGTATTTTAAAATGTAAACACAAAAGAGGAAATCCTCTTTATATATTGTTATAGATTTACTTTTACGTTTTCTTTTATTATTTAACTAATTTTAATTAATAATTTAAAACTTTAAAAACTAAAAAAAATATAATACATTTGCTATCTTTTGTTTTGTGAGAACATAGAAGATGTTATAAGAGTTGTAGTGATTTTTAAAAGATAATACTATAATATTTAATATTAAAATGTTGAAATTATAAATATATTTTCAGGTTTTAGGTTTTTTATTAATAAAAGTTCATTTTATAAAAAAATCACCATCTTTCTAAACCTACTTTACCTCTATATTATAGAACTCTTGGCATCGAGGTTTACAATACTACCCAATTAGAATCTCGAGCATAGTAAGTTTATCTTAGTCTTTTAAGAAATTTTGTTGCACGTGGGATATAGGGGTTTGCATGTGATGTTAACGGGTTCAAGGTGAATCTCTGTTCGATTAACATTGTAAAGATATGTTCAAATCGTTAATCAGAGTTCTTTGTGTTTAGGTAGAGCTATTGGTGATCAAGGATTGAATTTTTAATGATCCAATCCACATTTATTTTAGATCCAAATAATTGGATCAAATTTTCAATCCAAATCCATTTTTTCAGCAAAACTAGTTTGAATTTTTTAAAATCCGGATCAAAATATTTGGATTAAGATTTAAATCTATATTCAAATATTTGAATTAACTTCAAAATCCAGAATCCATTTTTTATAAAAAAAGAAATTAAATTTTCTAAAACTTATGTCCTTAGGGCCGACACGATTGAATTTTGCAAAATTTTGGTCGAGACCAACTCGATCGAATTTCATCATGGCATTGACTCGGCTGACTTGGATGAATTTTGGTTGGGACCAACTTGGTCCAATTCAGTCGAATTTTGGCTAGGGTCGATTCAGCCAAATTTGAACGAATTTTGGTCGGGACCGACTCAATCGATTATGTCCAAATTTCGGTCAAGCCTGACTTAGTAAAATTTGGCCACATACGACAGAGTTTCGTTCGGGGACGACATGGCCGAATACGGCCAAATTTGGGCCAGGACCATAAAGCAACTTGTGAGAAATATAGCTCTAAGGAGCAACTGTGAAATATGGAGTTGTTTAACCAATGTAAGGGAAGCTAATATTATTTTGTACCATTTTAACTATCTTTTCTAAAGTGAATGTGTGGTAATCCATGATTTGATGATAATTTACAATAGTTGAATTGATTAGTATAGGTGAAACTGTCTATTTGTTTGATTTGTATAATAGGGCTGAATTGTTGAACGGATATTTGAGTGTTTAATTAGTATCTTGAAATTGTTAAATTGGTTTATTTAAAGGAAAAATGACTAAATGAGTAAACATATGTTTAGATTGTTATTTAGTCTCTAAGTTGTGGTTTTGGGTTGAATTTGTGGAGTGATATCTTTGGCTTCTAATGAGTCATTTTGAGTAAAATGGTATTGTTTTTGATTTGCATATAGAATAAAAACACTCATTAAAGGTAAGGAAACCCTCTTTTATGCAAATTTGTGTTTTTGTGTTATGTATACTTGCTAGGCGAGCAAATTGCTTGTTGAGCGTGTCAAAATTGAGTTTGGTAAAGAGGCAAGAGAGGCCTTCTCGCTGCATGAGCTCGATCTCGTTAGTCAAGTGCCAAATTTAAGTTTGACAAAGACAAAGGTGCTTTTCTCAGTAGGCGAGTTGGACTTTCTTGCTCTGAGTCATCTTAGGAAATTTTGGATTCACACTTTGTTAATCGTTGGATCAAGCTGGGGTTTTGACAGGTTATCCTAGACATATGAATATTCACTTTGGCTCTTGGGATCTTTGATTAGAGGTTTGTGGGTGGACTAATGCATTTCGTAGTTTTGGCGTACTCAATGGACATTTTTTATTTTAATGCCATGCTAATGTAATAGAAAATGAATAATGAATTATTAATATGTATTTTGAAATAAATAGTAGGTGAATTATGTTATGGTGTGTTTGGATTGTGGTAAATTACATATGTAAGACATGGTGTGATGATTTAAGATTTAGAATGTGATGAATGAGTTCGGGGTAATGTGTTGTTCTTTGACTACTTTCTTGTGATTATGTTTGGTATATTGGTAATGTTTATTGTGAATTATATGCATATATGTAAATGAATGTTTGTGATGTTTAATGTTGAGTGAGTTCTTGTTGGACCTATTTTTGTGTGTGTGTGTGTGTGTTGGAATGACTAACAAAGGAGAAAGCATTCCACTCTTGTGTGTTAGATATATTGACCAGGGGCTTAGAGAGATTATCTAGACTCTACTGTATATTCTAACTCACATAGAGTAGAATATTTAGTCATGAAAGTTGATTGAGGTTCCTAAGACGCAAATTAGTTCAAATGAAAATCTTTTCTAACTAACATAGGTGAACTAACTTTGTTATTTAGGAAGGTTGGTAGAGTCATGACCTAATGAGTCTAAATGCTAACGATGTCGTAATAGTAAAGCAATATGTTTGGATCATACTTACTCTCTCTCTCTCTCTCTCTTTATATATATATATATATATATATATATATATATATATATATATATATATATATGTATGTATATATATATTAATATAACCCTCCCGAGGGTAGTTGTTATTGAATTCATTGTATGATGTGTGGAATTAAGGGAATGATTGTTCATAGTTTAGTTGATTGCTAATTGTTCTCAAGTTTTAATATATTATGTATGTATGTATTGTTTTTCTTTCCTTCTTCATTTATACACTAGTTTATCCTTATTATGTGTGTATGTGTATTTCGTTATGATTGTGGATTTCACGTGAACAAATAATATTGCAGAAGTACCTATCAAAGGTACAATTCATGAATATAGTCGGAGATGGACACTATTATATAATTTTAAGTTATATTAAATTTTGTTAATCAATGTTGATTTTGAAAATGGTTTTCTTTTTTATCGAAATAACGATTATGAAAAATATTGTAATATGGTATTATGACTTTATTATTAATTAGTAGATAAATTCTATTAATTTAGGATATTGCATATTTTTCCTTTCATTATTTGATAATTCTTATTTTTTTCACATATTTTTTTTAGTAAAAAATGAAAAACCAAACAAACTTAGGTTATTGAACAACTAAGTTCTAACGGTTTTTCTGTGGGCACCCTTAATCATTGACCGTCAAAATTCAATTAATAATCGAATTCTAATATAATAATGAACAGTTGTTAAGTTTATTTGTATAAATAGAGTTAGGTTAAGTTTTGTTGGAAAATTTCTTTTAAAAGAGGTATAAATTGAGAAGAAAAAAAATAAAAGGAAAAAGGAATTTAATACGTTATTTAACTTTGTATAGGTCAAACCACTTTATTCATAATTCTAACCTTATTTACTTTCCGATACTGAAATACTTTTAACTCATCTATTAGTTGTACAAAATGATGTTATTTTAGAAATAAATTATATCCAATCAATTTAATAAAAAATTTGAACTACAAATACACTATTTGAATAGAAGTATATTATACTAAAATTAGTGGCTTTATTTAAGAGTTTATAACATGCGTAATAGTATTTTAATTTTGTGATATGAATCATTTGTACTTTTTAGTAGCTACTATCGAAAATACATATGTATGTATTTTTGTATCATAATAATATATTTTAATGAGTTAAAACTTGACATTTATATTAATTTTATGTAGTTATTCAAATAAAAGTACGGGCATTATTATTTTATATATTTGATGTGTAATATATAATGTGAATAAAAGCAATATTGAAAAGAAAAAAAGTAAAAAAACTTAATCTATATTATGTAGTAGTATCCAATTACTTTTAACGGAATGGTAGTTTTTTTTATCGTTTTCTTCCTTTATTATTACACACGTAACTTAATAATAATTTTGGATTAAAAATATTAAAATTTCGAAATATAACTCAAAACAAAATAAGACATAAACCATGTAGACGAAAGGAGATAGTCTCATGTATTATTATAGATATTAAATTCAGCGTTTTAAGTTAGTACATATTTCAATACTAAAAGTATTATATTTTTTATTTATAAAAATACTCATCCTCATCTTATTTTATTGCAAAAAAATCATGAGAACAAGGACCAATAATTGTTCCCACGTGCCTCACTCTTCTTACCATAAAAGGATGTTTTCCTCTTCAACTCTTACCATAAAAAGATGTTTTCCTTTCCTACCATTCGCTTCTAATAGTGAATTAATGTATTGAACATGATGTATTATTTAAGTATGGTTACACGCGAAGAAGGAATATAAAATCTTATATTTTTATTTTGCCGAAGATTTCTAAATAGAGAGATTTTACTAAATTTCAATTTTATATTTTACTATTTTTATAATTGTAGCTTTATTTTTTAATATTTTAAATTACTTTTTATTCAAACAATATTATTGACTAAATAGAGACAATTAATGAATTGATGAAGTAGTTAGATTGTCCAATTTCTTCTCAATAATTGGGTGAGGAAATAAGGATTTGAATGAAGAAAGAGAGAAGAGAGAGAGAAATATAATTAACTAATTAAGGATGGTGTATTATTATCCACTAATGGTGACGTGTTATGTCCGAACATACAGAATATGAAGTACGTCGGATTGAATTGAATTGAATAGTTGTTTCTATTCTGGTCATATACACAACAAAGATTCAGCTGCTACGTCACTCTCACCTAAATTCAATCATTAATATATTTTCTATTGTTGTGTGTGTATGTAAGTAAAATTCTATAATCTAACCTAATTATATATAAATAGCTTAAATTTTAAATTCTATTGGAAAAAATTATTCAATTCAGTTTACTTTCATAGAAACTTACACATACTGTTCGTGATTATATATTTTGAAATTAATTTCTTATTTATAGTTATGTAAGAGTATATGTATGAACTTATAATATTACTTTTTTTTATATATTTTACTGTCAAGATTATATCATTTTTTAATGTATTTATAAAACTATTGGTTTTATATTAATTTAAATTTGATTAATATTTTATTTCCTATAACTTTTTTGTGGTTTGTGTAAAAAATGTATAAAACAGACGTATCATGTCATGTTTTACACTGAAATTTCAAAAAAAAAAATTAATAATTTTATTATTCATTTATTTTATTTATTTAACATTTTTGCCTTCTATAATTAATATCTAATACTTAAATAAAATTTTCATTTTCATAAATTTTTTATTTTTATTATTTATTAATATTCATTAAGTGACACGTCAATGATTGAATATATTAACTTACATATATATATTTTTTTCTTTTAATTGCCAATAAATTTTTAGATTGTATTTTTTTTTTCAATAACTTTTTTAATTTTATTTCACATAAAATTTTTATTTCTATTTAAGACGATTTAGTTTATTGACATTCTTTAAGTATATACATTACATATTAGGTAATGGTCTTAATAGTTTAGTTAAAGTTATATATATATATATATATATATATATATATATATATATATATATATATATATATATATATATATATATATATTAAATTAAAATTTTCGAAGGAAAAAATAATTTATATGATGCAAAGTTTATGATTACCTTTCGATCAAAGTTTATATTTCTTCCTTCGATTCAACATTCTTTGTACGAGGTCAAAGTAAATTTAAAGAAGATGAAGAATTTACACAAAAATCTTATAGTTATTGATCTTCATACTCTTTTAAGTTCATTAAACAAGGAAGATGAAAAGTAAATTTAAAGAAGATGAAGAATTTACACAAAAACCTTATAGTTATTGATCTTCATACTCTTTTAAGTTCATTAAACAAGGAAGATGAAAAGAAATACTATCATTATCATTATAAGTGTTATATATAATAATAATAATAATTAATAATGATGATAATAATAATTTTTTTAAAAGCATAAGTTGTATAAATTTAGTCATTGACAGCGTCAATGAATTTTATATTATACATGTACAAGATTATCTCAATTATCTAGCTTGAGATCATTATTGAAGAA
This sequence comes from Vigna unguiculata, assembly GCF_037176805.1. NCBI lineage: Eukaryota > Viridiplantae > Streptophyta > Magnoliopsida > Fabales > Fabaceae > Vigna > Vigna unguiculata. The sequence continues at coordinate 14,730,954 of NC_140794.1, read as the reverse complement.
CATTATTATTTTTATCCTCAATAATTGTTCTACTAACAAATAAATAATATTAACACGGATACACAAGAATATATGTGGAAACTCCAAATTCGAAAAAAAATACGATTGTTGTCGATCGTTGTCTAAAGACAACCAAGAAATAACACTATGTGCAAATTTGCACAATATATAGACCACCCTCTCATGTCTTTTGATCCCAAATATACTTACATTCTCTAAAGCAACCATTTAACTCAAACCTCACAACATTCTACTACAAAAGTATAAGAAAAGTCAAGTAAAAACTTAAAGTGTTTTTAATTAGGCAAGAAACACCATGGATTTAGAGTCCATTACATAGTCACCAACACTCATTCCTTAGCTCATCCTAGGCTATGTGAGACTTTACAAAATGTATTATTTTCATCAGCCCAATAATCTCCACCCTGATTAAAATATACACATCTTCATTTATTGCCTATGCCAATAATCATACTTCACCATAGAGAGTATATTCATTTGGTATTAAACCATCTTGATAATTTTCATACATTTTACATCAATCCTAATCAATGTCTGTGTATAATCACTGCACGCCTTGCATCAAAATTAGCCTATGTCCGTGCATAAACATCATACACCCTAGATCAATGCTAACTAGTGCCTGTGTATAATCCTCATTCACCCTGCATCAATATTAACTAATGCCTATCTATAAATTACAACTAGTAAAATTGATCCTAACACTCATAATCTATCCAACCAAAAGCTCTCACGTGTCACAGTCCTCCACTCTCAAATATGATCAACTAAGAAATATTACATGTCACAATTCTCCACTCTCATATTTGATTGACAAGGAACTACCACATCATCTTTTTCTTCCTCGAGCAGATTTGCAAGACAATCAACTTTCATCTTCATCGCACAACCAACACCAAAAGTTGTCGTCCACTACAGTTTATATCGATGCTCACTGAAGTAGCATGACCTCACCGCTACAACGCCTCAACGCGTGCGACACAACATCCTTGCACTGTTCGACACCCACCAGAGTAGATCTGAAGCACCATTATCACTGCACACCTTTAATGCTAGAGAAAGAACCAAACTACGTCAACGATGCGAAACACCACTAATCTCCTATAAAAATCCATATCCATGAACACCTCCAAAGATCCTCTAACCACAAAGCAAATTTGATGCACATAGGTCGTTGAAAACGTGAGCTCCACCGCATGCAGATCAACTTCCTACAACTCTCCATCTTGCTGAAAAAATGCAAGTACTATCGAAGAATAGGAGAATCCCTTTACCCACGCACTCACCAAAACACGAAACCAGGTTGAAAGACGTGAGCTCCACCATAAATCACACGTCAGCGAACACCGCAACTATTCCCTACACACTCATCGAAGATCGCCGCACCTTGTCATAGGTCCACTATGTCCATATCCACAAACGCAACAACCTAGATCCACGAGCTACATCGCACAAACAACCGATGCATATTTGTAAACCGTATAACACTTTCTCCATGCACATATCGCAAACTGCAACTTACATAAATCAAATCTCCATCGTGCAACCACATAACATAGTAAGACAATCCTACCGAATCATATATCTTGATACCACTTGTTGTAAAAAAATGCATCATCAATGAAGAACATTACCATCTTTGTGTCCAAAAATCACCTTACTAATAGAGAAATAAGATTTACAGAAGAATAAACAAGAATATACATGGAAACTTCAAATTGGAGAAAAATCACGATCGTTGTCTAAAGACAACCAAAGAATAACACTATGTGAAAAATTGTAATACCCATAGATCACTATCCCATGCTCTTTAATCCCAAATACAACCACACTCTCCAAAGCAAGAATTTAACCCAAACCTCACAACACTCAACTATAAGAGTATAAGAAAAGTAAAATGCAAGTTTACTATTTTTGATTGGGGCAAGAAACATCATGGACTTAGAGTCCATTATATAGTCACCAACACCCACTACCTATCTTATCCTAGACGATTTGGGACTTACAAGACATTATTTTCATCAACACAGCCTACATTCCCAATATCGACTCATACCACTTATTATTTGATACCATATCAGAATTATACTTAGACAATTGAGATCTCCTCGATTGGTAGTATAATATGTGAGCTAAGACAATGTGAAAGCATAAGCAAATTGTGACTATTTAAGGTTAACAATTACAATGTATTACTATAAGCTAAGACATTAAGGAAGTTAATCAAGGTTAGTACCTGTGTGGACTAGGCCCAATCACATAAAAGATCATAAACATGGTATAAATAACACTATTCACGAGGTAAATTAATTACGTTCATTATTACAACATTTATTACTCTGACGCACACCCTTGACATGAGCGTTAGAGTGTCTTTTTTAGGCACACCCATCTTAGTTTGGAGTGATATTTTGATCTTGGAACATCTCAATTTGAAGGTTGGAGAGTAATATGAAGAGCTTCTTGTAGAGTCTTTGTAGGGTATTTTCGATCCAATATGAACAAATTCTAATGAAGTTGTTAATAAATGATAGTGACCAAAAAAAAAAAAATTACAGGATTTACAAATACTAAAATAGAAAAAAGTTATTAAAAGTACAAATGAAAATGTAAAAATCTAGTAAAGACTAAAAGCTAAAGAAATCGGCTGCCATTCTTTAGGGTTTTTTCCCCAGCCTTGTACCTTTATGGATCTATACGCTTTATTTTGTTTGGTGTTGATCTTGTTGAGTGACTCTTAGCGAAGATAAAGCTTATTGGTATCTAATGTTGTAGTGGCCCTAATAGCTGCGAGTTCCTTACTTTTGAGATGATTTCCTCTTCGGGATTTCATAACCCTTTGGATTGTTTACAGGTACAAGGATTATCATATTCCTCTAAATCATCTTCAACTATGTGGACACAGAAACATACATTTGCCCAAGTTCTCAATAATGCTTGTGATACTTCTTTGTTAGAATTAACTTCTTCTTGCATCAAGGGAGATATAGTTTTTGTATAGATTGCTGAGGAGGTTTATATTGTTGGTTTGGGAGTATGTAAAAATCATTTACATTGGCATAATCTTTTGACAAAAGGTGATAAACCTCTCACACATTTAGATCTATGTAAGAAGCTTGATGTGAATTGGAAGCATATGTGTTAATGTAAGACAATATCTCTTGGAAAAGGATTCTATGAATGTGTTTTTTTTTAACGGGGAGATATGAGAAGAGTTTTAGAGTCTGGAACATGAAATTTATCTCTTGTTATTCTTTGTGTTTTGCTTGGAAAAGAGATTTCTATAGAACTCACGAAAATGATTTTCTTCATTGCAAGTGAAATTGACACACATTTATTTATAAATAATTATAATCTCATGATTTTTTTATTTGGGTGGAGAAAATCAACTAAAAGTTTTCATATGATAGCTGGATTTTGAGATAACCAAAGTTTAGTAACACTTTCAATGATCTTATTTGGAAAAGCTAAAGAAAAAAAAAATACACAAGGCTGACTTAGTTAAATATTGATGCATTATTTAGTGTACAAATTATAAGTTAGAGCAATTATTAGTTATTAATTATTGATGTATTATTTGTGCAATTTTTTTATATTTAATATTAATATTTTCAATTACTCGTTAATCATGCCGGTATCTCCTTAGCTACCACATCGTCTTCACACCCTTTTATTTAAAAAGGTAGTATAATTTTAAGATTAATACCAGCCGTTCATTTTTCAATATGCATCACAGGCTACGCTCAATGCACCACCGACAGAGAATTCGTATTTAATGCCAGTGTGTAAGTCCGTTTTATAAGTCAATTTTTTTTATACAAAAAGGCTATTCTAGATATAATTTTAAAATAGTTATCAAAAAATCTCACCAATTTTTTTAATACACGGTATTTATAAATAATTAGATGGCACTGTGAAAGTATATAATACTCATTACTATTAATAAATTTTACGGAAACTTATTAAATAATAAATGATAGTTCTTAGATATAAAAAAAACCACCTTCTCCAAACATTCTTGCGGTTGAGAAAAGCTGATACACAAAGGAACATGAATAATGTACCAAAGCTTAAAGAGATTTTCTGAAATGATTTTGAATTATATTTATTACAATTAAATGAAAATGAAAGTTTTTACTGTTTAAGTTAAAGAGTGGAAATAAGGTATGATATTAATAGCATTATTTTTGCTATGTTTGGTTAATTAGTAGCATTTTGGGTGTAAATTGAGAGCATTTTATTTGGTGAGAAAAAGAAAGAAAGAAAGAGAAGTAATGAGTAAGGAGAAGGTAATGAAGGATTAGTAGTTGGGTTGGAAAATTGTATAGTGTTGTGCATTTTATTTGAAGCAAGAGAAAGAAAAGGAAGTGGCAACGAACATTAACGAAGGACACATAGACGTCACAAAAGACCTTCGTCATTCAATCTAATTTGTTTCTTCATCTGTCTAATTTCAAAGGCAAAATAAAAAAGGTGTTCTTCTTCTAAGTTCCAAATCTTCAACCACCGAGAGAGAGACACCCCCTCCGACATTTTCTCTATTCTTCAAGCAAACTCCTCGTTTCAGATCTCTCTATCTCTCTCTAGGGTTTCCCTTTCTCTCTCTGCTATTTATGATCACACTCTGACGCGCTTCTCTCACCAAATCAGGTGATTCCGTCTCTTCTTCTTCGTCTCTGGTACGCTTCTGCAATTTCGAATCATCGATTCCAATGCGCCTGCACCGTCGCTGATTGAGATCTTTTTTTGCAGATTGGAAGGATTCCTGTGGTTGGAGATGGTGGTTTCGGGGCCAATCACGCCGGGGCAGGTGCGTTTCTGCGTGGTTACTACTCTGATTGTTTGATTCGCTTGTTCAAATCTCGAAACTGCCACTGCTGAATGGCTTTCACTTCTCTGTCGTAGTTCTGAGTTGCCATTTCTGTGATCTGCTTGCGTGTTGTGTTGTTTGCATTTGCATCTGATCGTTAACTAGTAGGCGGGTTGTTCAATTTGATGGAGTGATAAGTTGAGGGAATTCGTTTTTAAGTTGGAATGAGCGCAATTGTGAGAATTTAGTTGCTGATTCCGTTGTTTTTGTGATCTGAAGCAGTTTGTGATAAGATAAGGCTGCGCATGTTTTAGGAAAACCTTTAACAACTTTAACTTGAATGACAGTTTGTTTTTGTTTGAGTATGTTACGTGCAAGCCAACTGCCATGCTGCTCTCTCAAGTTTGATAATGTTGACGTGGAGTTTAAGAAAATGTAAATATAGTTTCTGTTTGTTTGTGGTTAGTGACTCAATTTTGTTAAATTGTACTGGGACGGACCTCTTTTCCAGCTTCTGATCATCATTATCTATAGTTAAAATGTTTATGCTAATTTTTGGGATGTCACTTTTCTGATGGAGCTTGGCTTTATGTCCTCAGGTGTCTTTCTTGCTGGGTGTTATTCCAGTCATTGTTTCATGGATGTATTCAGAGTACTTGGAGTATAGGAAGACCCCATCTCCTCCCAAAGTGTAAGTTCCTTTGCTGTCACAATAAAGCAAATTATATTGACTTTACTAGTTTAGGGTGTTAAAGTTCATTGGTGGAATCTATTCATATTCAACTTTCCCCTCTTCTACTTGACCATTTCTTCCCGCAACTGGATGGACGTTGTTGTGGAGGGAGATCACGAAGAAGTTAAAAGTAGATGACTATGATCTTATATGTAGTGATGTAATCTGCATTAGTAAAGCAAAAATCTTTGAAGTAGGTAGTATCTAAGGTTTTGGGGATCGATGATGGTCCAGAAATCATTTAGCAGCATTAATCATCAAATTTACAACACCCTCCTTACTTGCGGATCAGAAATTACGTTGTAAATATGTGATTGTTCAAAAAATCTGTGAACAGATACTTCATAGTTATATATTTAATAAAAAAATAGATACTGCTGGTACATACACGAATTAATGTCTCATATGGACATTGATTCAAGTGCTTGTGTCATTCAAACCAAACTGCTATTGAGAATTTGGTATTAGAGAGTTGTGTTTTGAACATGTAATCCAAGTAATGTGGATGGTAACTTTCCATCTGACTTTGATATATTCTAAATTTTTATTTTAACAGCTAAACTGGAGATATCACTTTTTGTTGTTCAAAGACGTACTTTTTTTATCATGCTACTTTAAAAACTGAATTTCGTACTCTAAAGTTGTTTACTCATGGAAAATGTAGTGTTATTTATGTGCAAATATTTTCTGATTCTTAATAATTTATTTTTGTGGACTGCAGCCATTCGGATACTCATCTTGAAGAGTTGGGGAAGGATGCAATTAAGGAAGATGATCGAGCAATTTTACTGGAATCAGGGCTTACAAGATCAGCATCAGCAAAATCCCATCCGTCATCTGTCAAAATGAATTTGATTCGGTCATTTTCTATGATAAGAAATTTCTTGGGGTTCTTTCCTGTATTCTTCCTTTATCTTTAAAGATCCTTACCATTTTACTTGTCATGTGTAGGTTTTTGACCATGGATGATTCTTTCTTGTTAGAAAATCGAGCAACTTTGAGAGCAATGTATGTCATATTTTTGTAAATGACCAAATATAACCTGTTCCACACTATCTGAATTCTGAAAATGTATTTACAACACTTTTTAGGGCCGAATTTGGGTTGATTCTGTTCTATTTCTACATATGTGATCGGACCAACATACTTGGAGATTCCACCAAGGTACTTGTATAGAGTTTATTATGTTCCCACTTGGTTTGTGTGAGCAACAACTTGAAATATTGTTTTGAAGTGATATGCATAAAGGGAACTTTTCTTCTTCCAAGACATACTCAGTTTTTGTATACTTTATAATTATTTTCTCGTTAGTTTTCACACCTTTTTTGTTATTAATTTTTCTATTGTTGTTAATATTTATAATTAAATTATATCCCTTTTGACATGTGGCTATGAATACTTGAATACTAACCATACAAGTAATTGAAAATCATGCTATCTTGAATGTATCACCTTAAGTGTCAGTTTTTTCTGTGGTAGTTTTTGCACTAATCATATTTCACAATTTATGATTTCTTAGCTCAATACACTTTTATGTTTTTTGTTTTTTTTCTTTATCATTGCTTTTCACTAGGTTTGTTATGATTTATTCCATGATAAAGGCCTGACTTGGGAAGAGATATCTTGTAACATGTTTTAATTGTAGTGTTTTACACTTAGCTTAATTCAAGATTCATGAGTTCATAGCCCAATGGAATTTTATGCAATGTTTTTTGTTCCGCCCTGCAATCTGCCTTGGTTAGATATGCAGTGTACACTGGCTTGTTTTGGGAGTGCTTAATTAATTCTATGTTATCTAAAGATACGTGTTTAAATCTGCCCTAGTGGTCTGTATATTTAAATAATTATATATTTATATGATTTCAATCTACTAACTTTTTTACTTGCTGAACAATCCTTTTCCTTTGGACAGAACTATAGTCGGGATCTTTTTATCTTCCTCTACCTTCTTCTGATTATAGTTTCAGCTTTGAGTTCATTGAAGAAACATAACGACACATCATCATTTTCTGGAAAAAACGTACTTTACCTTAATCGGCATCAAACAGAGGAGTGGAAAGGGTGGATGCAGGTGAGCTCACCTTTTAATCTTATGTTGAAAACTTGTAAACAAAGATGTTATATTTTATGCTTAGCTCTAAAAAAACCCTTTCTTTTGTTTGGTGTGTTATACTGGAATAACATTGATATACCTTCTACAATTGGCTACTTTTCGTGAAAAAATGTTTGAAACAAAATTCTTATCCCAGTAGGTGAGATTGACTACATGAATTTGTAGATCTTTTTGGCTTAAAACCAAACCAACTTTCCACAATCCTAATATCTTATATTAATCTTGCTCAGTTACCTTTTCCAATTAATTCATGGTGTGAATTTCAAGCCAATGCCCAGAAGCAACTGTGAAAATTTGAAGCTATTTGATTATGTATGATTGTCGTGAAAATTAAATATAGTATTATTCTCGTATATTGCTTTCAAAAGTGCCATAATTCATTGGAAACTACTTTTTAAATTTTGTCTGTTACTTCTATGTACTGATTCATCTGTTCAAGCTTTTGTTCCATTTGTTCAGGTCCTCTTTTTAATGTATCATTATTTTGCTGCAACGGAGATATACAATGCAATACGTGTTTTCATTGCTGCATATGTTTGGATGACTGGATTTGGCAATTTCTCCTATTATTATGTCAGAAAAGATTTTAGCCTTGCACGTTTTGCTCAGGTAAATGAGTCCTTGACCATAAATAGAGTTTTGTTATACTTGATGTCCAGTGTCTATCCTTTTCCGTCACTCTTTTTGCATGAACAGTATACCTAACTCATTAAAATTCCATGCAGATGATGTGGCGGCTTAACTTTTTTGTGGCCTTCTGCTGTATTGTTCTTAACAATGACTATATGCTCTACTATATATGTCCAATGCACACTCTCTTCACTTTGATGGTGTATGGAGCATTGGGTATATATAACAAGTATAATGAAGTTCCCTCTGTGATAGCTGCAAAGATTCTGGCATGCTTTCTTGTGGTGATCTTGATTTGGGAAATCCCTGGATTCTTTGACATATTTTGGAGCCCATTTGCTTTCTTTTTGGGTGAGTAATATTATACGTAACTTGTACTTCTCTGTTATTGGTTCAACTTTTGGTTATGCTCATTTTGCTGTCACTGTTCCTTATGAAGTACTCACATTTCTTATCTTGCCATCTGGATCAACTAGACCAACTCGATAGCCTCAAACCTTCTCTTTTTCAACTGTGCCATGGCCCTTAAAAATATCTGGGTCTTGAATTGAATGATTATATTGTGGTTAAAATTGTAGATGCTTGCCTCTTGTTAACTGTAATTATAATCGACATGTTGAAATAATTACTAAATTTTGGGCTCAACTCATCCCTACAAAATTGGTTTGTGAAGAGAGGGTGCATAAACTTTGTTCGTTCTTATTATGTCAATGTGGGAGTTGGGTTTTTCAAAATAATAATGTTATTGTCAAAAGGATACTAATTTATATTTATGACGAACACACTATATTTTATAAAAATAATCCACTGATGTGTCCTCTCTCTCTCTCTCTCTCTCTCCCTCTTAGTGGATGCTTATATCTATGTAGTCTGTTTACAATTTTCTAGTCAATTTGCTATATAAACTTACATGATATTTACTGCAAATGCATAATTTTAACTTTTGTGTGCCAGGTTATACTGATCCTGCAAAGCCAGATCTCCCCCGAATGCACGAGTGGCATTTTAGATCTGGGCTTGATCGCTACATCTGGATAATTGGAATGATTTATGCTTACTTTCACCCAAATGTAATATCAAATACTGGCTTGTGTGGTGGCCTTTGTTTTTTTGTTCTTTTTATAATATTTGGTCCAGCTATCTTAAATACTAAATATTTGACTATCTCAGGTTGAGAAATGGATGGAAAAATTGGAAGAGAGTGAAACCAAAAGGAGAGTTACGATCAAAACAGTCATTGTTTCTGCTGCAGTATTTGTGAGTTACATGTCCTACAGTGCATTGATAAGATTATTCATGGTTTTCTATTCTCCTATGTTATTACTTCAATATTATTTAATGTAGACCAAGAATGGTAAACAAGAACATCTCTTTTCATCTATCTTTTCTAGGTGGGGTACTTGTGGTATGAATACATATACAAGCTCGACAAGGTCTCATACAACAAACTCCACCCTTACACCTCATGGATTCCAATTACGTGAGTGTTATCTTTTTCTTTTGTTCCTTTTGTTGTTCTCCGTGTTTTCTGTTTCTTTACTTTATACTTGGAAGACAGGAATTCAATAGTAACATATGAGATGTGATTATATTTTGTTTTCATCTCCTATTGATCCCTTTTACTTGTTATCATGTTCAGTGTATACATTTGCTTGAGGAATTTCACTCAGCGGCTTCGTAATTTCTCTTTGACCCTCTTTGCGTATGTTCTTTACCTTAATTATTGAAACTCCATGTTGATTGGTTTTGGCACAATTTTTTATTTGGTGACAGCTATCAATTTTTCTGTTGCTTAATTTCCTCCATTTTCGTATCAGATGGCTTGGCAAGGTTACTTTGGAGACATACATTTCCCAGTTTCATATTTGGTTAAGGTGTGTATGCATACTGAGCCCTTCTTCCTAGGTTATTGTCCAAGTTACATTAAAGGACTCCATAAAGCATTTATACAGTAATTAACAATTCTGAAAGAGTTATTCTGGTCTGAGGGATAGCCATTTTATGTACTCAAATGAATGATGAATCAAATAACATTTATTTGCTTCATATTTTCATTGCTGAAGATCCTTTAATTGGAAATATTATTTTATGTTTAGCGATAACCCAGCTCAATAGCAATAGTGCTTTTCTAATTTCATTAGTTTTGTAGATCACGTTTTAGTTTCAGTAGTGGCTTTAGTTAGTCATGGTTGGCGAGACTGGAATTCACATGTATAAATACATTTTTCAGTATGGATGATGTTGTTTTTTGTTGCATCTTCATATCTTAGTATACGGGATCAAGAATACTTAGGAAAATATTTGATTGGAAATAAACTTGTGAACAAACTTCACCTCAGCAAAGGGCGTACTTAATAACTTCCTCTTTGCATGCAGGTCTAACATGCCAAATGGACAGCCCAAATGGCTTCTTTGTCTTATACCAGAGTATCCTATGCTCAATTTCATGCTTACAACTGCTATATACGTCTTTGTATGGATCTTTCTTCTTTCCTTCCATATGTTTATTTTTCTTATTTGTATTCAAGTCTCGTGAAAGACATCATACTAATTACTAAGTTGCACTGCTATCTTGATATGGTTTGCAGGTATCTCATCGACTTTTTGAATTAACAAATATGCTTAAGACGGTGTTCATACCAACAAAAGACAATCGGCGGCTGCTGTATAATTTTATTACTGGAATTGTCATTTCCCTTTCTTTGTATTGCATCTCACTTATTCTGCTTCTGATTCCTCATTCAACGGTAAGCCACTATTTTGCTTTGCAAAGGGATATTTCTTTGATACTTTTTTGGAAAGGATATTTCATTATATAATATCTCGGAGCTTAGGTGCTTGTTCATGCTACTTAAAGCTTCAAAAATGAATATCAAGTATGAATTTTGCTAATGTTTTTTCATAACAGAAGCGGGGGAGAGGGTGGGGGTGGATCATAGGTGCTTTCTCATGTTCTTAAATTAATATAATAATCAGAAATTTCATTGATACTGACAGGTTTGAAATTCAAGACACCAAAGAGAGATTCCACAGACAGTTCCCTTTGGATTGGCTATGCTGAAAAATGTGGATTAAAATACTGGGAAACGTGGAATCTCTTTTCTGGAGCAATGTTTCTGTAGTTGTGGGGGAAGTAGTATTCTCCAAGAAGGCATCAAATATAAACGTTGAGTGTTGGTTTGCATCGGAGGTTGGCAGATGAAAGGGGGAGATTAAACTCGAAGGAATTTGAACCAATTTTCTATAAAATTCATTTGTGCTCACACATAAAAGGTAGGATCGTGATACAAATCCGTCTTGGCTTCGAAGAAATTCAAGATTCATTTCATTACCTGTTCCTGTTCAATTTTCATTGCTATTTTTTTGTCTTCTTCGTCTTTGAAGGATAAGGAAATATATGTATATTCTTTTTTACAATCTTACCAGAAACGCGTTGTCCTACTCTTGTAACAATAGTTTTGTTTAATGGCTATAAGTACAAGTATAGTGTTCCCACTTTTTTTGGTTCATTGGGGGTAGGAGTTGTGGGAATATTGTTCTCAAGCATTATCAGTTCTCCTAAATATTCTTTAAAGTAATAAAACTACCGAAGTATCTCTCAAGTATTGCATATCACCATTTTAGTTTCTCATTTATTTTGTAAACGTTCAGGGATCAAGTTGAAGGGATTTTTAATACTTGGAAGATTATATAGATATATATAGTAATAGTGCAGTAATGAATGTCCTGACGGGTCTCATCGCAAGAAACCAACATGCCCTTCAAAAAGTGAAGAACGTTCACTGAAGTGTTCTTAATCTGTTCTTGAAACTCTGGAGCATGAAACCAGCGTTAATGCACTCGATTTTGAATGACAAAAGCCATTTCTAATGGTTTAGTTTGTTGTTTGGAGTTTCATATTCAAATTTTGGATGTGAAAAAAAAATGAGAGTTGTTCAAAGTAATTTTAGCTAAGATATCGATTTGTTTTTATTGATCTAATAAGAAATCACACGTCCACTTCATTGCAATGTCAACCACTTTTCAGGTTCTACTATGGATAGGGGTGAAGAAAAAGACCAGGCTTTGATACGCTGACCTATATTATTATTGTTATTGTAATTAACAATAATAAATCAGCTTGACCTGTGTTACTACTATTAAGTCAAAGTTTGATCTATATGTAAACATTTTTAAAGTCTTAGTGTTAGCTGTTTAAATATCGGATTGAGCCTGAAAGCTTTTTTGTGGTTTGTTATGTATAAGGAGATTTCTTTTTTGCATTCCTATATTCTCCTTCCTTTGCACATCCATATTTTTCCTTTTCACCGCCGTAATATGAAATTTCCATTTTGTGCTTAAAAATTGACTTTCGGTAATCAAAAGTATTTTTTTGACATAAAAAAACTTTAGAATTAAGAATTCAGAAGTTATTTTTGACTTTCACATGTGTAATTTGAAAAACTTATTACTTTCAAGTGTGCAATGTTTAAAACTTGTTACTCTCAAGTTGTACAATTTAAAAGTCAAACATTACATAACCCAAAAATTATTTTTTCTCCATATTACATTATGAAAATTATGAAAATCATGAATGAAACCTATTTTCATCATTTTACTTTTATCCTTGTTTATCTCTATTCTTCGTCTCTAAGCTTTTGTGTACTCCATATTCTTTTTAACCTTAAAATCTTCAATCTTCAATTAATGGCAACAATATTCTCTTTTTGCTAAACAAACTTCTAACTCTATTGAAAACACTGCTTTTGCAACTAGACATCGTTTTCTTCCTACTCAAGTTTTCAGTGCAGAAATATTGGACTTTAATAGTAAAAATTAAAAAAAGAAATAATTTCGCCGTCTGTGGGGATCGAACCCACGACCACGTGGTTAAAAGCACTGAGCTAAGACGGCTTTGATGTTAATTGATTGCGGAGATACTTAAATTACTTTATATTGTTTCCGCATACAATTTTATATAATTTATTTCTTAATTACCTTTTTCAATCCTATTATTACTTATTTTGTTTTTATTACATCTCTCATTTTATGTCATACTTTTTTTATTAGAATAAATAGTTATATCCGTACTAAAGTTAAATAATTTAAGAAATATTTATATGAACAATAAATTAGAATAATTTACTTTATATTAATTAAAATATTTAAACAATTGTAAAGTGCAAGCTCAAGTACCTTATTATCTCTCATGTTAATAGACAGAAATCCATTAAAATTATTCATTGTCAATTAATAACAAGTTTTACTATTCACAATTTTCTACCACCCCTAAACATGAGTGGAGAAGCTATATCTGTAATGAGAAAACAAAAACAGGTTCCATTAATTTTAAATTGTGATCAATCAGCAAGTGTGGAAATACAAAAGCTAATGACAGAAAATGGTGTTCATATGTTCTTTGGCACCTATAAACTATCTTAACTTTTTCAAAGTATGAAAACAAGCTCTGAAAAAAAGATTATCTACTATCAGTTATAAATGAGGAACTTGATCTAGAATGCCTTAACTTTCTTTGCAAACCAAATGCTAGACAAAGGGAGCATAACCATGCTCTTGCAGAACAACTGTCAATGAGTTTAAGCCTGCATAAATAGAGTCAGTATGAGGATGAGTCCTATCACCTGTTATAAAAACATGCACACCATTCACAAGTTCAATCCAGCTACAACCAGGTATCTTCTTCACATTTTGTTGCTTCATTGTATGCCTCACCTCTGACACTTCCTCATATCGACCAACCGCTCCATAAACATTTGACATCAGCACATAGTTTCCACAATGACCTGGCTCAAGTTCAATCACCTTACTACCAGCAATCTCAGCCAAGTCCTTCTCCTTGTGGACACGGCATGCTGCTAGCAGAGATCGCCATCCAACAGGATCAGCCTTAAATGGCATTCTTACCACTAAATCATAAGCCTCCATTAACCTTCCTGCCCTACAAAGCATGTCAATCACACAAGTGTAGTGTTCAATGGATGGAGAAACACCATACTTTGACTCCATTTCTGATAGAAACCCAAGCCCCTCCTTCACCATCCCAGCATGGCTGCACGCAGATAGTAATCCCACAAAACTGATTTCATTAGGTACCATTTCAGCTTCACACATACGGCAAAAAATATCTAATGCCTCATCACCATAACCGTGCATTGCATAACCTGTGATCATGATGTTCCACGAGGCCACATCCTTCTCCCTCATGTTGTCAAAAACCGTGCATGCATCTCTTACGTTTCCACATTTTGCATACATGTCCATCAGAGCGTTGTTCAACAAAACGTAATCAAAATCGTTGTGGCTTTCTTCCTTCCCCAACCCATTTACAACCATATACCTATGTATCTCTCTACCATGCCTCAGCGCTGCAAGATGAGTACAAGCCGGAAGTACTGTTGTAATGGTAACCAAATCAGGTTGAACCCCTTTTACCTGCATTCTATCAAAAAGCCTCAAAGTTCCGTAATGATCACCGCAGTGTTCATGAACTGATATGATCGAATTCCATGAAAAAATATCTCTCTCGACCATCACCTCAAACACACTCAACGCATCACCAACACATTTACATTTCCCATACATATCAATCAATGCGTTAGAAACAACAACACTTGATTCATAGCCCCTTTTTGTCACAAACCCATGAACAGCACGTCCACTGTCAAAATCCCCTGTCACAGAAAATATCGACAAGACCCCAGTAACAGTGTATCTACAAGGAATCACCCCTTCTCGTTCCATCCTCCTAAATACCACCAAAGCCTCCTCAAACCTCCCAATATGCGCGTACCCATTAACCATTGCATTCCAAAGCACAACATCTCTCACAGGCAACGCTTCAAACACCTCATGCGCATCCTCCACCAATCCAAATTTCAAGTAGGTAATTACCAGCGCACTGCCAACAAACACATCCAACTCCAACCCAAATTTGAACAACAATCCATGAATCTTCCTAACCTCCAAATCCTCCATAATATCGCCACAGGCTCTGATGACACACGGAAAACTGAACTTGTCAGGAACGATACCCAGATGTCTCATTTGCTTATATAGAGCAAACCCACGTTGGGGAATAGCATTTGCAACGAAACCAGCAATGAGTGCGTTGTAGGCAAAGACATTTTTGTCAAGATGGGTAGGGTAGTTGAAGACTCTGAGGGAGTGATCGATGAGGGTGCACTTGGAGTACATGTTGATGAGGCTTGTGATGGCGAGTGGGGATCCAAAGAAAGCGTTTTTGAGCAAGTGGGTGTGGAGTTCCTTGCCCTTGGAGAGGTTTGCATTGTGGGCACACGATTGGAGGGTGGCAATGCATGTTTGCACGTTGTAGGAAGGTGAGGTTGAGAAACAGAGCAACCTGCGACAATAATGTTGTTGTTGTGGGGGGATGATGAAGGCTCTTATGATTGTTCTTCCATTCATTTAAGTTACCTGCCCTGTCTAATTTTTCTTTTGCAACATCAAACTTCCATGTTTTGTTGAGTAAATAGAGAGATGCTGGTACATACACGAATTAATGTCTCACGTGGACATTGATTCAAGTGCAGAAGTCGCGATTCTGTCTGACGATTTTTCAAGGGCCCCTCGACGGAAGTGAGGTCCAATTTTCTGGGCTGGTCCTGGGCTAGGGTGGGCCTAGGCTTGGGAAGGGAGAGTGGATTTGGGGGTGAAGGAGGGGTCCTCAGGCCGGTACTTGATGCAATCGGTGGAGGTGAAGTTTCGCCGGAGGCACGTGGCTTTCTGCCTGAAGTCGTCGGTTTAGAGAACGTAGCCGAAGTCGCCGCGAAAGTTTATGATTTCTTAGCTCAATACGCTTTTATGTTTTTTGCTTCATCATTGCTTTGGGAATGCTGAATTAATTCTATGCTATCTAAAGATACGTGTTTGAATCTGCACTAGTGGTCTATATATTTAAATCGTCATATATTTATATGATTTCAATCTAATAACTTTTTAACTTGCTGGAGAATTATTTTTCTTTTTACAGAACTATAGTCGGGGTCTTTTTATCGTTCTCTACTTTCTTCTGATTATAGTTTCAGCTTTGAGTTCATTGAAAAAAAAAACGACACATCATCGTTTTCTGGAAAAATCACAGTTTACCTTTATCGGCATGAAACACAGAGGAGTGGAAAAAGGGTGGATGCAGGTGATGCTGAAAACTTGTAAACAAAGATGTTATGCTTACCTCTAAAAAAACCCTTTCTTTTGTTTGATGTGTTATACTGGAATAAACCCCTACTTTTTGTGAAAAAATCTTTCTAACAAAATTCTTATCCCAGTAGTTGAGGTAGACTGGCTGATTGACTACAAGAATTTGTAGATCTTTCTGGCTTAAAACCAAACCGACTTACCTCAATTTTTCGATGCTGATGTATTTAGGGTTTCTAACCTTCAAGAAGAAATTTTTCGATTGCAGCAAGACACCCTCAATGTTAGTCAATATGTCACTCAACTAAAAAATCTATGGGATGAGTTTGACAATTATAGACCGATTTTCATTCGCAAGTGTTCAATATCCTGCACATGCGAAGCAACCCAAGCATATAAGAAATACAGAGATCAAGACTATGTCATTCATTTTCTAAAAAGGGTTAAATGAACAATTTTCACATGTTAGGTCCCAGATCATGTTCTTGGACCCTTTTCCTCCAATAAACAAAGCTTTCTCTATGGTTGCTCAACAAAAAAGGCAGATGTCTAATACAGGAATGATTGAACCTCCATCTGAGAAGAAAATCTTTGCTGTCAACACTGATAAACACATTGGTTCTAGAAGGGGTCTTCTTATGAACCCAAACCAATACACTGGAAATGGCAGAGGTCGTGGAAATAAAGGCAGATGTCGTAACAATACTGGAAGAGGTGGAGTCTTCTCCAACAAACTATGTACTCATTGTGGCAGGACCAATCATACAATTGACACATGCTATTTTAAACATGGATTTCCTCCTGGTTACAGGCCGAGACAAAGCAACGCTAATGTGTGTTTTGTTATACAAAATTGTTGCATATGTTATATTCCTTTAGCTTACCCTATCTGCGTGTGTTTGGCGATGATCGTGTACGCGGTATACGGGAGCAAATGATGTTGCAAGTGGTTCTGGTAGAGCGTAGATCCGGAGCGTAGGCTAGTTGGGAAACTTTGTGGCATCATTTCATCATTTTTATGAGTTTTAAGGATTTCTTGTAATCATTAGAATTATAGAACTTGGCTTGATAATGAGACTGATTTTGATAATGTATTGTGTTTATAAAAATTGGATTTAAGTTGGTTTTATCGGTGTAATAAAGTTTTAAATTCCCGCGGATTTGGGAAAATGATTTATAATAAATGAAGTATTATTATTACATTTTTTCTTTTATTATTTAAAATTTGTAATATCCAGGCGAGATGTTACAATTTTTCACGATTTACATGGATTAAATTAATGAAAAACAAAAGTGAAACTAGAGATCACTTAAAGAATTTTGTTAATTACATTGAAACCCAATTTGATGCAAAGCTTAAGGCAATCTGAAGTGATAATGGACCAGAATTTTTGATGACAGACTTTTATCTTTCCAAAGGAGTTTCTCATCAAACAACATGTGTTGAAACACCACAAAAAAATGGTATTTTTGAGCGAAAGCATCAACATATCATGAATGTTGCAAGGGCTTTGATGTTTCAAGCTAATTTACCAAAATCTCTTTGGTCTTATGCTGTCATTCATTCAGTTCATCTCATTAATAGATTTCCTACACCTTTGCTGCAAAATAAATGTCCTTATATTGTTCTTTATAAACAACAAGCTGACTTAAATCACTTAAAAGTTTTTGGTTGTTTGGCTTACTCAAACACTTTGAAACATGGTCGAACCAAATTATCTCCAAGGGCTAGAAAAACTGTTTTTATTGGATATAAAGATGGGACTAAAGGATACTTCTTTGATACAAATGAACCCATCATTTTTCCAAATCCATAAGAAGAAGTAGATGACTCAAATTATACTACTGATCCAACATCACACCTCCCTACTCCACAAACACCTCGACACTCCATGCGATAAAAACAACGACCACACTACTTGAGAGATTATCACTGCTACCTATCTACTGCTTGCAATACTGATATGTCATTCTATAACCATTCTTCTTCCCTTCCTTATCCTTTATCTTCCTTTTTATCTTATAAAAAATGCTCTCACAATTATAGAAGTTTTTGTTATTCTGTATCTTCTTTAATTGAGCCAAAAACATATACTCAAGCTTCTAAATTGGACTATTGGGGGCAAGCTATGAATTTTGAGATTGCAGCTGTGGAGCAAAACCACACTTGGGAAATAGTTGATCTTCCCCCTAATAAAAGGCATGTTGATTGTAGGTGGGTTTATACGATCAAATTTCATGTTGATGGTAATATTAAAAGGCGCAAGGCTTGATTGGTTGCCAAGGGATATACACAACTTGAAGGGGTGGATTATTTTGATATTTTTTCTCCTGTTGCAAAACTCACAATATAAGAGTCATCCTTGCCATATCTACTGCCAAAAACTGGTTCCATGAACAGTTAGATGTTAATAATGCTTTTTTGCATGGTGACCTACATGAAGAAGTCTACATGAATTTACCCCCTAGCATGGCACCTTCCCATCCAAATAAGGTTTGTAAATTGCAAAAGTCCTTGTATGGGTTGAAACAAGCTAGTAGACAGTGGTATGCCAAGCTCATCACAACCTTATTAGCTCTTCAATTCATCCAATTGTCGGCTGATCATTCTCTCTTCATAAAGAATACAGAGGTATATTTCACTACTTTATTAATCTATGTTGATGACATAGTTCTTGCAGGTAATGATCCTAATGAAATTGATTATGTCAAGACACATTTGGACAATGAATTCAACATTAAAAATCTAGGACATCTTCGTTATTTTTTGGGGCTTGAAATATCACGTTCTTCATTTGGTATTGTAGTCAATCAGAGGAAATATGCACTAGAAATATTGGAGGAAAATGGCATGTTTGCTGCCAAACCAGTAACCACTCCTATGGAGCCTTCCACCAAACTAAATAGCTCCTCCGGAAATCCTTTATCTGACCCTTAGATTTATCGCAAGTTGATTGGCCAGCTGATGTATCTTACAACCACCAGACCAGACCTAGCTTTTGTCACTCAACAACTGAGCCAATATGTTTCTCAACCCCTGGATACTCATTATCATATTGCCATGAGAGTGCTACATTATCTCAAAGGATCTCCTGCTAAAGGTCTTCATTTTGCTACTAACTCATCTCTTATTCCTTCAAGTTTTGCAAATTCTGATTGGGGTTGTTGTATGCAAACCTAGAAATCCATTATTGAATATTATGTTTTTCTTTGCTCTTCATTAATTTCTTGGAAAACCAAGAAGCAAACCACAATATCTTGGTCTTCATTTGAAGCTGAATATAGAGCTCTTGCAGCTCTGAGTTGTGAGTTAAAATGGCTTCATTATTTACTCACTGATTTAAAAGTTTCTAGTGCTACTCCTATTTCAGTTTTTTGTGACAACCAATCCGCTATATATTTGGCTCACAATCCAACCTTTCATGAACGAACAAAGCACATAGAAATTGATTGTCACGTCACTCGTGAGAAGATTCAAAGTGGTCTTATTCATCTGCTGCCAATTCCTTCTTCTGCACATCTAGCTGATATGTTTACTAAGGCTCTTCATCCCAAAGCTTTCACACACTATGTGTGAGATCCAGGAAATTCATAAAAATTAATAATTAATAAAGTATAAGAAATGAGGGGTTGAGACTACCATAAGAGAGTTCTTTGATAAATCCTAAACAAGAAACAATGTTAACCTAAGTGGTTTAGAGCACTTGATTATGTTGAGGGGACTTGGGTTCAAGTCCTGAGTATGTCATTAGTAGATTTATTTAATTCTGTTTTATTTTGCAATTATATCGTGAACGTGAAAACATGATTTAGGTTCATACGAATGTGTGAATTAATAGGAATCATATGATAGTTTGTTGGTGTGCATGTGTTTGATGGGTAGGAAGGATATGGGTTTGAATCTCGGCTAGAATGAATATTACCCTTATGTTTTACTATTTTGCCAGGTGGTTAAATGATCTAGAAACTGTAGAAATTCTCTGGAAATCAAAAAGGTAGCAGTTTAGGTGTAGTAATGACTATTAAACTTTAAATTTAAATTAATTTCGTTTTTATAATTTTTTTTATTTATTTTGGGCTGAATTGGTGAGAGGGGGAGGAGTGAGTGAGAAAGCAAAGAGTCATATTGTGTGGCTAGGGAGTTCTGAGAAATTGCAATCCAGAGAGGGAATTAGAGTGGAGGCAAGGAGGGGAGCTTTGGGAAACAAAAAAGAATTCATTTGGAATTGTTGAAGCTAAAACACCAGGTAAGGGGAGGCTGAACTTTTGTGTTTTATTTTATTTGCTTCCGAGTGATCATTGTATGTGTTTGTACAATATATTGTTATTTTGCTGTCTGCGTGAGGTTTTGATTGAGAAAGAAATAATGCAGAATCCATTTTGGTAATAAGCCTAGCATAATACACGTGCAGCCTTGTGAGGGGTGTGTATTGGTATTATCTATGATAAAGTTGGGAAGTTGATTACAATTTTTTTCGACACCATTCGTTGGGGTAGTGTTAACATCTTTCAGTAATTTAAAAAGCAAATCAAACATTAGTATTCTTCCTTTCTCCCAATGGTGGCGTGACGAAAAGAAATAGAGTAGTGTTGATAGCTTTCTAAAGTTAGTTTAGACTTGAAAATAATTGTGTAGTGTTATACAAGAGATGAAATTGTTATACTACTTTCTGGTGAGATCATTATACATCTTTCAAAATATAATATAGCTTGAAATGTTGTATTGAAATCGATGCCTGTAAATTACGTTAAATAAATGTAAGCTAGAACAAATCTGTAATTGGAGTATTTAGGGTTGTTAAAAGAATAAATTTAGAGGAAGGAAATAAAGGATTTGGTTAGAAGATGTTTTCTTTCAAAAATAAAAAAAATGGATTACAGTGTTGAGGGATAGGAACTCAAATTGATAAACTTTTGGAAACATTCGGATACGTGATCCCATTTAACCAAATATAAAATGTTCATATTAATTGATAAGTGAACTAATTTAAAAGGATTGAATTATAGGTGTTCAGTTTATTTAGGATAAAATGGGAAGGGTTTTAATTTAGGAAATTAAAGTGTAAAAGTGCATAAAGAGTTGAGAAATTGGTATGAGTGCAGTGGGATATTTTCAAGTCAAAAGTTTTGATTTATGGGTAGTGGATTCTTTTCCAAAGTGCAGTAAATGTCTTTTTATATATTATTTTATAATTGTATAATGTTGATAAAATATTATATGAATATAAAAGTTAAAAGGTTTACTTTATTATTTTAGTGGTTACGGTTATGAATTTGATTGTTACATGCATTTTACGTTGACATGGTATTTAAATACTTTAGATGTTTTATTTATCAAGTTTAGGTAGTAAGATGTAGGTATCTTAAATATCCTAAATATAAAAGTTTGGAGTTTTTGGTTTGACAACTAATGGGTGCATCAGTAACTCCTTTACCAAATGACAAGGAAAGGAGTTATGGTTTTTTTTACGTAAACAAAGAAGAAAAAAAAAGGAATTGCTGTATAACCTTTAATTCTATTTCTATTAGCAATATTACATTGATGATATATTAGATAATAATTTGTATGGACTTTGAGTAAAATTTTGGTAGTTTACGTATTCTTGGACTGTTATATTAAAGACAATATAATATAAAATTTTGAATTAATATATTATTTTATGATAATATAATAAAATAAGGTGATTTAGGTATTGTGGGCTAGGCGGTTGGCAGCCCAATTTTGGCCTGGCGGCGCTTAGGCAACGTCAGGCGATAGAGCATAGGCATGGGTCCATTGCAGATGGATTTGCATGGATGGGTTTGATAGCTTGGTCAGGGATATGCTGGATTAGTTACGAGCGGGGAGGTTCGTAACGGAGATTTGAGATGCGTGATTGATGCGGGCGGGGAGGTCCGTATCTGTTGTACTCTTGTGTGGGGATACGAGCGGGGAGGTTCGTATGTTCCGTGCTCACACTTGAGGCTGCTATGAGCGGGGAGGTTCATAGTAGGTGTTCACGCATGTTGGACTACGAGCGGGCAGGTTCGTAGAGTTGGACTACGGGCGGGGAGGTCCGTAGAGTTGGACCACGAGCGGGTAGGTTCGTGGGAGCATGATAATCCCTAAGGACCAAGGTTGTGAATGGATCTTTCTCATATAGGTTATGAGATTGGGGTATAATGTTATAGAAAGGTCAATAATCTAAAATTGATTAAGTTGGACTGGGTGAGGGTCAATTCTTATTATTTTATTGTTTGTATTATTTTTCTTTTCAGCTCACCCTTGCTTGTTTGTGTGTTTGTGTTTGGCGATGATCACGTGACTTGTTACGTGGGAGCAGACGTGAATTCAGGTGATCATGCTGATGCTTAGCAACAGAGCGGGGCTACCGATGGGGGATTTTCTTTATGTTATGCTTCCCTACCTTTTGTAATAGACATTATGATGTTTTATCCATTATGAACTTGTAATAAAGATGAGATAGTACGAATGGATTATAGCGAGACTAGTTTGAAATTTCCCGCGCTTGGGAATTTATTGTAATGTCTGATTTTCTTAAAGTATATTTTGTGAAAAATCAGTTTTATTTAGTAATATCCATCTGGGGTGTTACATTTGGTATCAGAGCATATGATTTCAAAATGATTTTTGGGCCTTGGGGAAGTGAGCTTATTGCGATTGTGAGATTAGTGTAAATTGACTGAATTGTAAGAGTTGTTGAGATATGTGTTATTGCATGATGTGTATTGCTAATGCATTTTCAAAGATAACTTATAATGGTGTATGATACCTATGTACCAGAAACTAGGAAATGGCTGGTGGAAGAGGTAGAAGAATTGGTGCCAATAACTCAGCTGATGAAATTGCCCATGCTATTCACCGATTGGTTGACGCTATGCAGCCGCAACAGGTGGTGCTACCACAGCCTGCACCACGACCTGTCAGCATGGACGATTTCATG
The DNA here is from genome assembly GCF_037176805.1 of Vigna unguiculata. NCBI lineage: Eukaryota > Viridiplantae > Streptophyta > Magnoliopsida > Fabales > Fabaceae > Vigna > Vigna unguiculata. The sequence goes on along the minus strand of NC_140794.1, from coordinate 14,707,549 downwards.
AGGCACAAACCAGCCAAATTCAATGGCAAGGCCACTCCTGATGACGCAGATGCGTGGATCAGGGAGTGCGAGAAGATATTCCGTGTACTAGGCTGCTCAGATGAACAGAAGCTGGCCTATGCCACCTTTCTCTTGGTGAGTGATGCAGAATACTGGTGGGTTGGCATGCAGCAACAGATGGGAACTAGGGAGGAGGAAGTGAGCTGGGAGAATTTCAAAAAGAGATTCCTGGAAAAGTATTTTCCAGATAGTGCTAAACATGAGAGGGAGGCTGAGTTCTTGACCTTACAGCAGGGCAATATGACTGTACAGGCTTACGTTAACCGATTTGAATATCTGGCGCGGTTTTACACACAAAATATCACAGAGGAATGGCGTTGTCGAAAATTTGAGAGGGGTCTACGACATGAACTGCTTAGGGTTCTGGTGCCACCCAGGATCCGAGAGTTTCCCCTCTTAGTGGAACAAGCGAAAAGTGTGGAACAATTAGAGATGGGGCCTAGTCGAGTAGCCAGACCGCAGAGAAATGTTGTAGAGGCTAGACAACAGAAGAAGCCTTATAATCGACCTCAGATGTCGTCACAAGGGTTGAAGTGTTTCCAGTGTGGGGGAGCACATTTAAAAAGAGACTGCCCCAGACTTGCTCGTAATGCAGGGAGTAGTGGAGGATGGCGGAAATGTTTTGTGTGCGACCAACCTGGCCACTTTGCAGACATGTGTCCTAATAAGAAGACGGTCGCAGAGTCACGACCACAATTACCTTCTACAGAGAGGCCAAGAGCAGCAGGGAGAGTGTTTGCGCTGACTAACGCCGAGGCAAATCGATCAGGTAATCTTATACAAGATACGTGTGTAATGATGGGTCAGAATGTATGGGTGCTTTTTGATTCGGGAGCTTCACATTCTTTTATTTCCAATGCATGTGTGGGGAGGTTGGGATTAGAGGTTCATGACTTGGGGTGCGAGCTAGTAGTCTCGACACCGACGTCTGGGCAAGTTATAACAAGTACTAGTTGTGATGGATGCTCGATCGAAGTGGCGGGCCGTAGGTTCAAGGTGAACCTAATCTGCTTGCCGTTGGAGGATTTAGATGTGATATTGGGGATGGACTGGCTGTCCAATCACCATGTGGTAATGGATTGTGGACGGCGCAGATTGATATTCCCAGAAACTGAAGGGGTAAAATTGATTTCATCTCAAGAAGCTATGAAAGAATTGAGAGAGGGAGCTACCTGTTTCATGATGATAGCTCAGTCAGAGAAAAAGAGTAGTGAAGAGCATATCCGTAACATATCTGTGGTGGCTGATTTTGCGGATGTGTTTCCTGACGAAGTTCCTGGATTACCCCCAAGCAGGGATGTGGATTTCACTATCGACCTCATCCCTGGGGCAGGTCCGGTGTCTGTCGCTCCTTATAGAATGGCACCAGCTGAATTAACAGAACTCAAAAAGCAGATAGAAGATCTGTTAGGGAAGAAATTCATCAGGCCAAGTGCATCACCATGGGGAGCCCCAGTACTACTGGTTAAGAAGAAAGACGGGAGTTCCAGACTATGCGTCGACTATCGTCAGTTAAACAAACTCACAATTAAGAACAAGTACCCGTTACCGCGGATAGATGATCTATTGGATCAGCTGCGAGGGGCTGGGGTGTTCTCAAAGATTGACTTGAGATCTGGGTATCATCAGATTTTGGTCAAGCCTGAGGACGTACAAAAGACGGCATTTCGGTCTCGTTATGGACATTATGAATATGTCGTGATGCCGTTTGGGGTGACAAATGCTCCAGCGGTATTCATGGATTATATGAATCGGATATTCCGACAGTGTCTGGATAAGTTTGTTGTCGTGTTTATCGATGACATCCTCATTTACTCCAGAGATCGGGATGAACACACTGAGCATCTGAGAGTGGTGTTGGAAATACTCAGGGAACATCAATTATATGGGAAATTATCAAAATGTGAGTTCTGGCTGAGCGAGGTCCAATTTCTTGGACATGTAATCTCGGCTCATGGTATCGCAGTCGACCCTGCAAAAATAGAAGCCGTGTTGAAATGGGAACGGCCGCAGACGGTGACAGAGGTAAGGAGTTTTCTGGGATTGGCCGGGTACTACCGGCGATTTATAGAAGGGTTCTCCAAAATGGTAAGTCCTTTAACGCAACTCACGCGAAAGGACAAACCTTTCTCATGGACGGACCAGTGCGAGGCATGTTTTGAAGATATGAAGAAGAGATTGACCACGGCTCCAGTATTGGCTATTCCCGATACAACTCAAGCATTTGAAGTGTACTGCGATGCATCATACCAGGGGTTGGGATGTGTGTTAATGCAAGAGAAAAGGGCGGTAGCGTATGCTTCTCGACAGTTGAAGATCCACGAGAAGAATTATCCCACCCATGATCTGGAACTGGCTGCGGTAGTTTTTGCTCTTAAGACTTGGAGACATTACTTATATGGCTCCCAATTCCGAGTCTTTAGCGATCATAAGAGCTTAAGGTATTTATTTGATCAGAAAGAACTTAATATGAGGCAAAGGAGATGGATGGAGTACCTTAAAGATTACGATTTTGAACTCCTCTACCATCCAGGCAAGGCTAATGTGGTAGCCGACGCCTTGAGCAGGAAACGGGTGCATATGTCTTCACTGATGATGAAAGAATTGGAACTAATAGAGAAATTGCGCGATATGAATTTGGGTTTACAACTGGATTCTGATCATATCCGGTGCAGTATGTTAACAATTACAAACACCTTCCTTGAGGAGATCCGAGAGGGGCAGGTGCATGATGCTGAATTACAACGGATTGTTGGATGGTTGGGTACAGAGAAAGGAAAGGAATTCAAGATGGGGGCTGATGGCATCTTAAGATTTCGAGATCGGGTTTGTGTGCCAGGGAATTGGAGGATGAGAAGGAGAGTTATGGATGAGGGACATAAGAGCCGCCTCAGTATCCATCCGGGTATGACGAAAATGTACAAGGATCTTAAGGAGTCATTCTGGTGGCCTGGGATGAAAACCGATGTGGCAGATTTTGTGGCAGCCTGTTTAGTGTTTCAGAAGGCTAAAATTGAGCACCAAAGGCCAGGAGGTACTCTAGAACCACTGGAGATACCCCAGTGGAAGTGGGATGGTATCTCTATGGATTTTGTGACTCACCTGCCTCGATCTGTAAAAGGTCATGATGCCATTTGGGTAATAGTTGATAGACTCACCAAATGTGCGCACTTTTTACCAATCAATCTGAGGATGTCAATGGATAAACTCGCAGAGTTATACATCCGGGAGATTGTAAGATTACATGGGGTTCCAGCAAGTATAGTGTCAGATCGTGACCCGAGATTCACCTCGCGGTTCTGGCAATGTTTACAGGCAGCGCTGGGAACTCAATTGAGAATGAGTTCTGCATATCATCCCCAAACGGATGGTCAATCAGAAAGAACGATTCAGTCGCTAGAAGATCTGCTTCGGGCATGTGTATTGGATCATTTGGGTAGTTGGAATGAAGTACTTCCCTTGGTGGAATTTACTTATAATAACAGTTACCACTCAAGCATTGGAATGGCACCCTACGAGGCATTATATGGGAGGAGATGTAGAACCCCACTATGTTGGTATAAGGATGGAGAGTCAGTGACCGTTGGGCCGGAGTTATTGCAACGGACGACAGAAAAGGTCAAATTGATTCAGGACAGGATGCGTGCGACTCAGAGTAGACAGAAGTCGTATGCAGATAAAAGGAGGAGGCCGCTAGAATTCCAAGCGGGGGATCATGTGTTCCTACGAGTCACCTCGACTACAGGCATTGGGAGAGCAATCAAATCCAGAAAGTTAACGCCGAAGTTCATAGGGCCATATCAGATTAACAGGAGGATTGGACTGGTAGCCTATGAAATTGCGTTGCCACCACATCTAGCCAACTTACATAATGTGTTTCACGTGTCTCAGTTGCGTAAATACATTGCGGATCCCAGCCATGTGTTAGAGACCGATGATGTCCAGTTCAGGGATGATCTGACCCTGGACGTGAGACCGGTAAGCATAGTGGACTCTCAAGTCAAGAAGCTGAGAGGGAAGGAAATCCGAACAGTAAAGGTTCTTTGGGATGAGGCAACACAAGAAGCAACGTGGGAAATGGAGGACCTCATGAAGGAATCATATCCACAATTATTTCCTGGTAAGTGAAATTTTCGAGGACGAAAATTCTTTTGAGTTGGGAGTAATGTGAGATCCAGGAAATTCATAAAAATTAATAATTAATAAAGTATAAGAAATGAGGGGTTGAGACTACCATAAGAGAGTTCTTTGATAAATCCTAAACAAGAAACAATGTTAACCTAAGTGGTTTAGAGCACTTGATTATGTTGAGGGGACTTGGGTTCAAGTCCTGAGTATGTCATTAGTAGATTTATTTAATTCTGTTTTATTTTGCAATTATATCATGAACGTGAAAACATGATTTAGGTTCATACGAATGTGTGAATTAATAGGAATCATATGATAGTTTGTTGGTGTGCATGTGTTTGATGGGTAGGAAGGATATGGGTTTGAATCTCGGCTAGAATGAATATTACCCTTATGTTTTACTATTTTGCCAGGTGGTTAAATGATCTAGAAACTGTAGAAATTCTCTGGAAATCAAAAAGGTAGCAGTTTAGGTGTAGTAATGACTATTAAACTTTAAATTTAAATTAATTTCGTTTTTATAATTTTTTTTATTTATTTTGGGCTGAATTGGTGAGAGGGGGAGGAGTGAGTGAGAAAGCAAAGAGTCATATTGTGTGGCTAGGGAGTTCTGAGAAATTGCAATCCAGAGAGGGAATTAGAGTGGAGGCAAGGAGGGGAGCTTTGGGAAACAAAAAAGAATTCATTTGGAATTGTTGAAGCTAAAACACCAGGTAAGGGGAGGCTGAACTTTTGTGTTTTATTTTATTTGCTTCCGAGTGATCATTGTATGTGTTTGTACAATATATTGTTATTTTGCTGTCTGCGTGAGGTTTTGATTGAGAAAGAAATAATGCAGAATCCATTTTGGTAATAAGCCTAGCATAATACACGTGCAGCCTTGTGAGGGGTGTGTATTGGTATTATCTATGATAAAGTTGGGAAGTTGATTACAATTTTTTTCGACACCATTCGTTGGGGTAGTGTTAACATCTTTCAGTAATTTAAAAAGCAAATCAAACATTAGTATTCTTCCTTTCTCCCAATGGTGGCGTGACGAAAAGAAATAGAGTAGTGTTGATAGCTTTCTAAAGTTAGTTTAGACTTGAAAATAATTGTGTAGTGTTATACAAGAGATGAAATTGTTATACTACTTTCTGGTGAGATCATTATACATCTTTCAAAATATAATATAGCTTGAAATGTTGTATTGAAATCGATGCCTGTAAATTACGTTAAATAAATGTAAGCTAGAACAAATCTGTAATTGGAGTATTTAGGGTTGTTAAAAGAATAAATTTAGAGGAAGGAAATAAAGGATTTGGTTAGAAGATGTTTTCTTTCAAAAATAAAAAAAATGGATTACAGTGTTGAGGGATAGGAACTCAAATTGATAAACTTTTGGAAACATTCGGATACGTGATCCCATTTAACCAAATATAAAATGTTCATATTAATTGATAAGTGAACTAATTTAAAAGGATTGAATTATAGGTGTTCAGTTTATTTAGGATAAAATGGGAAGGGTTTTAATTTAGGAAATTAAAGTGTAAAAGTGCATAAAGAGTTGAGAAATTGGTATGAGTGCAGTGGGATATTTTCAAGTCAAAAGTTTTGATTTATGGGTAGTGGATTCTTTTCCAAAGTGCAGTAAATGTCTTTTTATATATTATTTTATAATTGTATAATGTTGATAAAATATTATATGAATATAAAAGTTAAAAGGTTTACTTTATTATTTTAGTGGTTACGGTTATGAATTTGATTGTTACATGCATTTTACGTTGACATGGTATTTAAATACTTTAGATGTTTTATTTATCAAGTTTAGGTAGTAAGATGTAGGTATCTTAAATATCCTAAATATAAAAGTTTGGAGTTTTTGGTTTGACAACTAATGGGTGCATCAGTAACTCCTTTACCAAATGACAAGGAAAGGAGTTATGGTTTTTTTTACGTAAACAAAGAAGAAAAAAAAAGGAATTGCTGTATAACCTTTAATTCTATTTCTATTAGCAATATTACATTGATGATATATTAGATAATAATTTGTATGGACTTTGAGTAAAATTTTGGTAGTTTACGTATTCTTGGACTGTTATATTAAAGACAATATAATATAAAATTTTGAATTAATATATTATTTTATGATAATATAATAAAATAAGGTGATTTAGGTATTGTGGGCTAGGCGGTTGGCAGCCCAATTTTGGCCTGGCGGCGCTTAGGCAACGTCAGGCGATAGAGCATAGGCATGGGTCCATTGCAGATGGATTTGCATGGATGGGTTTGATAGCTTGGTCAGGGATATGCTGGATTAGTTACGAGCGGGGAGGTTCGTAACGGAGATTTGAGATGCGTGATTGATGCGGGCGGGGAGGTCCGTATCTGTTGTACTCTTGTGTGGGGATACGAGCGGGGAGGTTCGTATGTTCCGTGCTCACACTTGAGGCTGCTATGAGCGGGGAGGTTCATAGTAGGTGTTCACGCATGTTGGACTACGAGCGGGCAGGTTCGTAGAGTTGGACTACGGGCGGGGAGGTCCGTAGAGTTGGACCACGAGCGGGTAGGTTCGTGGGAGCATGATAATCCCTAAGGACCAAGGTTGTGAATGGATCTTTCTCATATAGGTTATGAGATTGGGGTATAATGTTATAGAAAGGTCAATAATCTAAAATTGATTAAGTTGGACTGGGTGAGGGTCAATTCTTATTATTTTATTGTTTGTATTATTTTTCTTTTCAGCTCACCCTTGCTTGTTTGTGTGTTTGTGTTTGGCGATGATCACGTGACTTGTTACGTGGGAGCAGACGTGAATTCAGGTGATCATGCTGATGCTTAGCAACAGAGCGGGGCTACCGATGGGGGATTTTCTTTATGTTATGCTTCCCTACCTTTTGTAATAGACATTATGATGTTTTATCCATTATGAACTTGTAATAAAGATGAGATAGTACGAATGGATTATAGCGAGACTAGTTTGAAATTTCCCGTGCTTGGGAATTTATTGTAATGTCTGATTTTCTTAAAGTATATTTTGTGAAAAATCAGTTTTATTTAGTAATATCCATCTGGGGTGTTACACTATGTCTCAAAGCTAGGACTATTAGATGTTCATTGTCCCGCTTAAGGGGGGGTATTATCAAATAAATATCTTTTATTGTTAGAATTTGTTATAGTTTTGTCTTATCCTATGTCTACGTGTAAGGTTTTTTATGTACGGATGATTCCTTCATCCTGATATATATGACCTTTGTCTTTATGTAAAATATAGAACATTAATGAATGAAAGATCTTTTCTTTGTGAAAACTGTGAAACCTATGAATTCTATGATTTTCACCCATGCCGTGTAGTCTGTTTACAATTTTCTTATTGATTTGCTAATATAAACTTACATAATTTTAACTTTTGTGTGGCAGGTTATACCGATCCTGCAAAGCCAAATCTCTCTCGAATGCACGAGTGGCATTTTAGATTTGGGTTTGATTTATGCATAATTTCACCTAATGTAATCTTGAATTACTGCCTTGTGAGGTGGCCATCGTTTTTTCTTCTTTTTATAATATTTGGTCCAACTATCTTAAATATTAAAGATTTCACCATCTCAGGTTGAGAAATGGATACAAAAATTAGAAGAGAGTGAAACCAACAAAGAGTTATGATCAAAACTGGCATTGTTTCTACTACACTATTTTTAAGTTACATGTACTGGAATAAATTGATAAGATTTTTAATGGTTTTCTATTCTTCTATTTTATTACTTTAATACTCTTTAATGTAGACAAAAGATGGTAAACAATAACACTCCTTTTCATTTATCTTTTCTAGGTGGGGTACTTGTGGTATGAATACTGTTGGGTTTTTTCAAGGGAGGAGGTTCACTAGGAAGATACAACACCAATGAGACTTGAGCCCAACTATATAAGGAATTAACACCATTCTCAACCCGAAATCTTACGACAATAGGTATATGGGTCTTCGTCCAAATATGGTGTTGCACTTTATCATTTCTACCCAATGTGGAACTTAGACTTACTTGGATTTCAGGTTGTACTCGTCTGAGCCAGTCACCAAGACTAACCATCGGCTTTGATACCATTTGTTGGGTTTTTCAAGGGAGGAGATTCACTAGGGAGATACAACACTAATGAGACCTGAGCCCAACCACATAAGGTATTGACACAATTCTTAACCCAAAACCTTAAGATAATGGGTTTATGGGTCTTCATCCTTATATGGTGATCCACTTTCTCATTTCTACCCAATGCAGGACTTAGACTCACACTTGAATTCCCAACAATCGACTTAGACGAGTGCAAGTCCCTGTATCAAAAGTCTTCCTAGCAAGGATTCCAGGTAAGCATGTCCCGTTAAGAAGAATGACAATATGAAAAAGGAAAAAAAAAGAGTATTCGTGATTGGGAATGCTTTCGCTGGAGGGGGAGTATACCAATGTGGTGGAAGGAACTCACCCTTGAGGGGGAGATTGTTAAGAATCCAAGTGTGGGTCTAAGTCCCACATTGACTAGAAATGAGAAAGTAGAGCACTATATAAGAATAAAGACCCATAAATCTATTGCCTTAAGGTTTTGGGTTGAGAATGATGTCAATGCCTTATGTGGTTAGGCTTAGGTCTCATTGGTGTTGTATCTTCCTGGTGAACCCCCTCCTATATAGACCTAACAAGTGGTTTTCATTTATCTTTTCTAGGTGGGGTACTTGTGCTATGAATACATATACAAGCTTGACAAGGTCTCATACAACAAACTCCACTCTTACACCTCATGGATTCCAATTATGTAGGTGTTATCTTTTTCTTTTGTTGTTCCTGAAAGACATGGAAAATTGTAGTTGCAGGAGTTGGATAAAATTAGACTTTAGGCTTATGAAAACTCCAATGATTTACAAGAAAAAGGTAAAAGATTTCATGACATGAAGATTTTGAAGAAAGAGTTCAGCATTAGACAAAAAGTATTACTTTATAATAATTCAAGAATGAAGCTAAACACACAGAGACAGACGGGAGAAGAAATACTATTTGGGGGTGCAGAAGTTGGCGACGCAGTAAATGAAATTTACTGCGTCCCTACCTACTTTCAACTGTATTTTAATGAAGGGCATAATCGTAACTTTTGGGGGTACAGAAGAAGTGTTGGAGGTGCAGGGAGAAGCGCCCCGTGAAAATTCAGTTATTTATTCATTCTTAGGTATCTATTTGTCTCTGTGTTTTCACATCGACAATTCTTTACAGAAGTATATAGAAAAAGGTAAAAGATTTCATGACATGAAGTAATACTTCTTGAATTATTCAAAGATCAGCCTTTTGTCTCTGTGTTTTCACATCGACAATTCTTTACAGATGAAGAGATGTCAAGGGAACTTCTTACTTCCCAAACAAATCTTCCTACATCTATATATAAACACTGGTTTATCAAGAATACGCAAGAAAAGCATTTTGAATTGTTGATTCATTGCCAGAGATGGCTTAGAATCAATAGTTCATCATCTAAAGGATTTTTCCCTTCTAATACTCTATCTGAGAGTTATCAATATTTATCAAATCTGTTCCTATCTAACGAAGCGCTATTGGATCAAATGACAAAGACATTGTTGAGAAAAATATGGCTTTTCCCAGATGAGATAGTTGTTGCTAGCTGCTCCAATAACGAATCATTGGTTTAACTGAATAACTAAAAAAAAAATAGATAGACCTTTCTTTCTCTTCGTCTCAGGTCGATGGATCTTCTCACTTGAAAGATCCCCTATATCGATAATACACATTCCAGTTGACCGAGCCTAATTCGAATTGTTTTGTTCCGAAGCAAAGAGATCCACGGGGCGGTTTGTCCTATTCAGATATTCACAACCAAGAAGTATTGAA